>NC_057740.1:27348872-27418691 GCF_004010195.1 Chiloscyllium plagiosum | reverse complement strand
CAGGTTACAGCAGGATATAGATAAGCTGCAGAGCTGGGCAGAAAGGTGACAAATGGGATTCAATGTAGCTAAGTGTGAGGTGATTCACTTTGGGAAGAATAACAAAAAGATGGGGTACTGGGCTAATGGTCGGATACTTGGTAGTGTGGATGAGCAGAGGGATCTTGGTGTCCATGTACACAGATCTCTGAAAGTTGCCACCCAGGTAAATAGTGTGGTGAGGAAGGCATATGGCGTACTGGCTTTTATTGGTAGAGGAATTGAGTTCCGGAGTCCTGAGGTCATGATGCAGTTGTATAAGACTCTGGTGCGGCCGCATCTGGAATATTGTGTGCAGTTTTGGTCGCCATACTATAGGAAGGATGTGGAGGCACTGGAACGGGTGCAGAGGAGGTTTACCAGGATGTTGCCTGGTATGGAAGGAAGATCGTATGAGGAAAGATTGAGACACTTGGGGCTGTTTTCATTAGAGAAAAGAAGGTTTAGGTGTGACTTGATTGAGGTGTACAAGATGATTAGGGGGTTAGATAGGGTTGACAGTGTGTACCTTTTCCCGCGTATGGAGTCGGGTATTACAGGGGGGCATAGCTTTAAATTAAGGGGTGGTAGGTATAGGACAGATGTTAGGGGTAGATTTGGCATATGGCGTACTGGCTTTTATTGGTAGAGGACTTGAGTTCCGGAGTCCTGAGGTCATGATGCAGTTGTATAAGACTCTGGTGCGGCCGCATCTGGAATATTGTGTGCAGTTTTGGTTGCCATACTATAGGAAGGATGTGGAGGCACTGGAACGGGTGCAGAGGAGGTTTACCAGGATGTTGCCTGGTATGGAAGGAAGATCGTATGAGGAAAGACTGAGATACTTGGGGCTGTTTTCATTAGAGAAAAGAAGGTTTAGGGGTGACTTGATTGAGGTGTACAAGATGATTAGGGGGTTAGATAGGGTTGACAGTGTGAACCTTTTCCCGCGTATGGAGTCGGGTATTACAAGAGGGCATAGCTATAAATTAAGGTGGGGGGGGTAGATATAGGACTGAAGTTGGGGTAGGTTCTTCACTCAGCGAGTCGTAAGTTCATGGAATGCCTTGCCAGTAGCAGTGGTGGACTCTCCCTCTTTATGGGCATTTAAGCGGGCATTGGATAGGCATATGGAGGATAGTGGTCTCGTGTAGGTTAGGTGGGCTTGGATCGGCGCAACATCGAGGGCCAAAGGGCCTGTACTGCGCTGTATTCTTCTATGTTCTATGTTCTATGTTCTAGTGAGAAGAGAAAGAATTAACAGAGATATGAGGGACAATTTTCTTATACAGACAGTGATTCATGTATGGAATGAACTTCCAGAGGAAGTGATGGGTGCTGGTACAGTTACTACATTTAAAAGCCATTTAGATAAACTGGGACTAGTTTAGTTTTGGGATTATGGTTGGCATGGACTGGTAGGTCCAAAGAGTGTGTTTCCATGTTGTATGACTCTATGATTCCATCTAAATCTCAAAAGTCTATTCCCAAATTTAGCACAGTGTCAGCCTTTCTTTCTTCTCTCTAATAAATATCATAGATGTTTACAAACAATTTTTAACAAGCAATCATTTACCATTTTTAATGTACCTGTAATTGTACGTAAGCAATAAGTCAGTTGCTCGTGTTAATGTTCCCAGGTGATGTTACTTCTCGAAAAATCAGATCACAGAGTGAAATATGGCCTGATAGGTGTTTACTTTTATATAATTTAACATGCTAGTCTTTCACTGAAACACAAAAGCAAAAACCTACAAATTTGGTTTTAACAATAAGACAGAAGTTTATTGCACAAAATAAATAAAAATATAATAAAACATACCAAGCTATTACATCAAAGATTTTAAAACACAAAGTTTCAACAACTCCCAACTCCAAGGCACATTTTTGACTAAGAACAGATAAATCACCAGTGTACCCTGGCCAATATTTATCCTTCAATCAACTTCACAAAGTAATAGATTGTCTTGTCATTATCACATTGCTGTGATTGGGAGTTTGCTGCATGTACATTGACTGGTGCTGTTCCTACATTGCAATGTAGTAATGGCTACTTTTCGAAATTATTCATTAATTACAGAGTCCTTTGGGATATCTTGTGCTTGTGAAAGGCACTATTTGGATGCAAGCTTTTCTTTCTATGTTCCCATATTTTAGGACTTGATAGAAACATTATCCTCTGTTTCTCAAACCTTTATCACCCATTCTTTCTGAGTGTCATCTCATGCTAATATATAGTTCAACATTACAAGTAGGCATTCAGCATCCAGTCTGCATTGAGATTCTTCGCGTGCAAGTTTAGGCAGTGAATGTTAAAGGTCATAAAACCCTGGAGGCACCCTCAGGACAGTGTGCAAACATCTCTCCTACATTGCTCTCATTGCAGTTCAAAGAAATCCTTTCTTGTAATGTTGCCTGCAACTGTTTTTGACCTATTTATCAAGGATTTTCAGATAAAACCAACTTGACCTACTCCCACTAGATTATCATATGTTATTCGCATTGTGCAGCCCTCCCAACTCCCTGTGGGATATACCTGATGAAGCTATGTATATAAAACACTCTAACTCCTGTCACTGACCAGAAGTGTGTCAGAGACAGTTGTCGTCGGCAGTGTAATGGAATTTTTCCGTATCAGAATTACAACAGACCCACAAACACACCCACACAAAACACCAATTAACTCAACACAATCTGCAAAAAATCAGACTGTGAAAATAAACACAGTAAGTGAGTTTATTTAAATACCATTCTTCCCCCGCATGTTAAATCTTGGTGCAGGAAACTAAATTCTCAAAGCACAGATAGCTTAGCTAGATGATAGACATAAACTTAATTGACTCAAAACATACCTGAGAAAACAAACTTCTTGAGTTTCCTGCTCCAAAAACATTTTTTTGATTTTTACCAAGCGTTATTACAATCAATTCTGCATGATTCATGGTTTTACTACCCATCCCTGGGCCAGTTCCCAGTGCAGTTGGGTCAGGTGGTTAGTTCACTGCCTCCCTGCCCAGCCCAACCCAATCTCTGTAAGATGCCAGGCTTGGGGTGCTACAATGGGCAACCTGTCTGCCATTTTTTGAAATAAAAATATCAAATAATGTACTTATTAAAAAGCAAATTGACGCAAATGTAGCACTGGCCTTTGCATAACACATGGGGTTTGGAAGGTCAATGCTTTAGACACAACTGATTAAAAGGCAGGAAGGACAGGGTAGATAAATCCTTTTAGGAGGGGTGTCCTGAGTGCTTCATTAGCACCTCTGCCCCAAGATATGTTGCGCCCACCACATTGTCACTTCCTGCTTGGCCATTAACACTCGCCAAACCTCCCATCTCTCTTGCAAACCTGAATAGGCTCCTCCAAACCCCTCACCCCCAACATTGTACAAGACCTCACTTACCGATCTCATGAGGCTTCCATGGAGACCTCACGGTGCCCACTACTGTGGTCTGGCACAGCTGAGACTGCTGGAGCTATTGGCAAATCAAATTACCCCGCTGCTTTCAAGAGCAGAACTTCCTCTCACTGATGGGTGAACTCCGGTGTTCATATCTTTATGACAACTCAGTGTGAATTATGGGTGTAGCATGGCCTTGTTTAATGTCAGTCCTTTTGTTTCTTCCAGGAAGGTGAATGGTATACACCTTCGCTGCACCTCCACCTTCATAAAATTCAGCCCTATGAGTTAATTGGCATTTGGGAATCTCATTTACTAAACTTTCCTAAAGATATTTCTTGCAATTGGTTAAAACCTGTACAATATTGATTAACCTATGTTACAATAAGATGATCACTTCCATCTTTTTAATCCCCTCTTGGTTGGTTGTACCAAATATTTTAATTTACATCATTTAAAATGTAATTAACAAGATGAAAATGAAACCACCAATTCCAAGGTTTCCTTGCATGAAAAAAATAGGAATTTTATTACTTACTATCCCGAGTTAATAATAAAAAGTCAACCTCAATCATGCGCACAAACACAGGTAATAAGAAAAATGGCAATGGCAAAAGATGTCAGTACTGACAGGAAGAAAAGAAATTTCATAGAGGTCTGAAGCTGTGAGAGTGACCAGAGTCCTGACTGTTTGACTATTCACCAATGGCAAGTTTCATGGATATCCTGGAGCTTTTACTGAACAGTTGTTGCTTCAAGTTGCTTTTGGAGAACTGAATTCTGAGATTGATGAGAGAGATACATAAATATCTTCCAGTATCTACTTTCCTACAAATCCATTTTACCTTGTCTGTCCTTTGTGGCTCAAGCAGTTGTTGACATAACCCATTCATGCATTCCTGCGTGTGCTCATTGATTTTCTACCTGGTGAGCTGGGTGATGAGCCTCTCTTCATATTTGACATGGAGACTGACACTTCTTTTGAAGGAAGCTCCCTTACTGTTCCAGCACACAAACCCACAGCCTAAGTAAAATAACAATCATCCATTTCTTTTGGCCTTCAGTAACATAGTAATTTTCATCAGTTACATATTTATTGATTTTCACATTTTAATTCATACAATTTAAATTTATTCACCAATCTTTACTCCATTTTTTGATTTAATTTATTATTGATTTGATTTATTATTATCACAAGTGCCTAGGTACAGTGCAAAGCTTTGTTTTGCGTGCAGTACAGGTAGATCATACCATACAAGGTACATTAGGGTAATAGAACAGAGCAAGGAATACAATGTTACAGCTGCAAAGAAAGTGTACAAAGAGCAAGGTCAACATTAAATTTGAAATTTGAGAGGTCAATTCAGAAGTTTAATAACGGCAGGGAAGAAGCTGTTCTTAAATCTGTTAGTACACGTGTTTAAGCTTTTGTATCTTCTGCCTGGTGGAAAAAGTCACAGTCAAACAATCTGTTCCAGCACCAACATATCTTCTTCCTACCTTCCAACTAATTCATTCACAATTGCATTGCACAAGTTCCAAAGAAATGTTTTTCACTGTATGGTTAGATGTCTAATTTTAGATGTCTAACCGTATTACCTAGTCACTGCTTATTTGAAAGTCTGTATAACAAATTCAACTTGTTCTCCTTGTCTAACCACATTCTAAAAGCAACTAATTCAGTGAACATAAAACTGTTAAATGTCAACAGTAGTAAAACCCCTAAATATCTTCATATTTAAATTTCTACATTGAGTTGTCTGTTCTAAGCTCTTTACAACTCTTTTTGGGACATCCACTTGTATTGTGTGATCAAAGTTTATAATAAATTCTTATCATTGGGGGATTTGGTTTTAAAGCAGAAGTAAGGTAGATTTTTAGATTAGATTCGATTAGATTACTTACAGTGTGGAAACAGGCCCTTCGGCCCAACAATCCACACCAACTCGCCAAAGCGTACCTACCCAGACCCATTCCCCTACGTTTACCCCTGCACCTAATACTACGGGCAATTTAGTGTGGCCAATTCACCTAACCTGCATATTTTTGGACTGGGAGGAAACCAGAGCACTCGGTGTTAGTATCAGTTCTGTGAAAGTGATTTTTTTATTTTGTACTTTGTACAGAAGTCTGAAAATCATTTGGAACAGTGAACTAAAAACATCATTTCCAAGAAAGCATGTGATTTAAGTTAAATGCCTCAAACAGATGGGCTAGATTCTGAATGTTTACAATGTTTGAATTTATTACTTACATAGAAAGACTAGAATCAGGTTTCAGTTCAGATAAAAAGTTTCACATCAGCAGAAGGGCAGGTTTGTTTGTAGAAATTTCTGAGTTTTTTGGTTGGTAAAAATGTCTAGATTGTGGGGAATTTTTACAAACCACCAGGTTGTGAGAATTGAAAATAAATTTAGACTGTCACCACTGGAAAGTAGTCTCTAAACCATTAAAACTGGCAAGAACCATTGAGCAAGAAATCTTAATGTTAAGATAGGGGTGATACCAAATTGGGATTGAGTACTTGTAAAGGATATTCATGGGAAAGGGTTGAAATCATATTTATTTTATAGTTTATGTTATGATCGTTTTAAACTATTTTTTTATGTAAGAGAGGTTTCTTATTTAATAAAACTACACTATTTTGTTAAAAGAACAAGGGTAGCCTCACGTGAATATGCCCAATGCCTAACTACCATAGCAAACAAACTGCAAAAGTAAAACATTGGATCTATTAAGCCAGGTTTTATTCTGTGTTTGGACTTGTCCAGTATTCCAAGCATCTGAGATTATAAAACTTGCCTATCACCAAAATAATTTAACTTAACTTGGAAGCCTACCTCAACTGTCCTTCAAACTCTAAAATATATGCATATTCCTGATGAAGGGCTTTTGCCCGAAACATCAATTTTCCTGCTCCTCAGATGCTGCCTGACCTGCTGTGTTTTCCAGCACCACCTTGACCTAGACTCTGATTTCCAGCATCTGCAGTCCTCACTTTTGCCTACAAAATGCATATAATTTACCTTGCATCCAATACGGACCCTTCTGCCTAGTAGCTATGGAAATATAGCGAATTTTAGAACAGATATGAGGAGAATCTTCCCTCAAGAGGTAATGAATTTGTGGAATTCTTTAGTACACAGAATTGTAGAGCTTGGATCATTTTTCAAGGATGAGGGAGACAATTTTTTAATCAGCAAGAGAATTGAGGTTAAAAAGTCAGGAAAGTGAAGTTGAGGATTATCATATCTGTCATGATTTCATTGTGCAAACTCGATGGGCTGAATGGCCTACTGTTGCTGCTTCATCTTAAAGCTTATTACAATTAGGCGATTAATTAGATCCAAAATAACCAGTCAGCACCCCTGATAGAGTCTGCAGATGGAAATGTGTTGCTGGAGAAGCGCAGCAGGTCAGGCAGCATCTAGAGAACAGGAGAATCGACGTTTCGGGCATTAGCCCTTCTTCAGGATTCCTGAAGAAGGGCTAATGCCCGAAACGTCGATTCTCCTGTTCCCTAGATGCTGCCTGACCTGCTGCACTTCTCCAGCAACACATTTCCATCTCTGATCTCCAGCATCTGCAGACCTCATTTTCTCTCCTGATAGAGTCTGCAACCCACCTGAGAAACTTGAAGAACAATGCGAGATCTGAACAGCACATTATCCATATGAAATCATTTCTCCCCACATTACATTAGTTATTTTTTCATCAGTAAAGTCTCTTCCTTGAATTTCCTTCTAGCCTACTCTGCCACTGAATAAGATCATTACTGATCATTCTACCCTGTTTCTGCTTTCTCCTCATATCTTTTGATCCCTCTGGTACCAAGAGCTACATCTAACTCCTTAAATATATTCACATGTTTTAGCCTCAACTGCTTTCCATGCCAGAGAATTCCAGTCTCACCACTCACTGGGAGAAGAAATTTCTTCCCATCACAAACCTAAGCGGCTCTATATCCTTAGACTGTGACCTGTTAATTGCTTTTAAATAACCCAATTTTGAACATGACATGTGCAGCACTTTTGCTGTTAATATATGCACATATCACAACTTCAAATACCTTCATTTAAGCATTAATAGTTGCAATTAATCTTCACCCCTAAAAATTGTACTTGTATCATTTAACATAGTATCTTCATAACATAGTGACAAAAACATGGAATAACAAAAGTCCATTAAAAAAAATCAGAATTCTTCTAACTCTTTCAGATGGATTCAATCAGATCTTACAAATAAATAAAAGAAATATATTGAAATTCCTATGATGGATCAACCACTGCTGTCCTCTATAGCTCATAATAGTTCTATTAGGTATTCAACGAGAAATGGCAACTCCTGAATCCTCCTTGCTTCAGTAAACCCTTTGGGAAAGCAGAATCCTTTCCAGTCAATTGCACCAGCTACACAAGGTCACCTCTTCTACAAGCATATTTTTGGTGATGGTCTCTGATTTCTTTGAAAAATTTTGAAATACAATGATATCATATCTGCCTGACTAATAACAGCAGTCTTGGTGGCATGAGCCATCATTAATGTAATTCGATAAGGGCTCCAATAGCATAGCAGCTATTCATCTGAACAAGGGTCGAATTGGACCAAAAGTAACTAACAATTGCAGGGAATTTTATGAAGCTTTTCTCTGTGAGTTCTATATACAATTCTCTGCTCACCTCATTATGAATGCATCACTTCTCAATGGCAATGTACACACATTATCTTGTGTCCACTAGCAATGGAAGTATTTGCCAAAGCCAGGCCTTTCTAAAATTTCAGACACCATCGCCATAATTAAAGCCCAGTTGTGCAAGAGGTTAATTGTTGTCAGTTATCGATAGCTTTTCACAGTGCAGTGAAATGAAAAGGGAAATGATAAAAGACAGCCGCTGTGCACACAGAGGTGACACCTCATTGGAAATCAAAGCTCATATTCTTAAATATTTTACAGCATCACTTGTCTGTCATTTTAACTGCAGCTGCAAGGATCAAGCTACACAGGTTACCTGTCCTTAGTGTTATACCATGTTAAAACCCAATCAATGTTGTGTCAGATTATTTTCCCTAATGTCCAGCGTAACATTATGTCTTGTCATTGTTTAATGAGGGAATATTGCACATGAAATGTTAACTTTTATGCCTTTCAAGCAACCAACAAATTTACCGTCAATGAATAATTATTTCACACAATTCACATCTATTGGAACTGGATGTTAATTAAATCCTGGATTGTTGCACCCTCGATGCACCACACTATCCTGGTGATAGGGTAATCTTCCTCCTGCTCAATGTCTTCATCTTCCTCTTCAGAAGACTGTTGCTGCTTTCCTAGCTCTTCAAGGTCCATCACATGCACACTTTGCCAGCTCTAATTGTGCAGGGCGTGGCATGCTAGGAAGATGTGGGACACTCTGTATGGACAGTACCACAAGATCCCTTCCAGACTGATCCAGCATTGAAACTTCATTTTAAGGGCACCTATCATCTGCTCTATCATGGCTCTCGATGAAGAACGGACAGCATCATATTTAGTCAAGGGGTTGCATAACAGACTCATCGGTCATGATTGCAGAGGCTAGCCCTTGCCTCTCAATAGTGATTCTTCTGAGGCATCTGGTCCTTGAAGTGAAGCAGGAACATGAGCATTCCAGAGATGAGGACGAATTTCTTCTCTTAGATGATAGAGTATGCTTTTGGTACTCCTTGCCACAGAAAGCTGTGGGGCAGAGTTCTTGTGTATATTCAAGGCTGAGATAAATAGATTTTTGATCAGTAGGGGGATCAAGGGTTATAGCGAAAGGGCGGGAACGTAGATATGAAGGTCAGATCTACAATGATCCTATTGAATGACAGAGCAGGCTCATTGATCTAAACGGCCTACTCTTATTCGCATTTCTTATGTTCTTATGGAATACACATGGATCTTTAATATAGTGGTCCTTATTCAAAAGAATATAGGAGATAGAGATTACTAAAATGCCCCTCCATCCCCATATCCAATACACCCACATCACCTAAGGAAGGCAGCATTGCATATAAGAGCATGTTGGTGAGTCCTTACAGTGCAAGGTAAGACAAAATTAACCTCATGCCATTGTTCTGTCAATAAGATCTTGGGTTGTCTTTGTGAATTGTAGCTCACAGGTGACAATTTTAAAGTCGCCTGTGGTTAGTTCTGCTTCATGGAGATCACAATGATCAATTTGTAACAAATAAGGATATTGTTTGTATCTGACACGGTTGGTCATTGCATGCATTTCACAAGCAGGGTACAATGATTAAAGATGCCTTTAACCTCTTCAGTGTAAGTGCCTAATTAATGCAATTGCCAGTTGAAGGGATTCTCATCAATCACAAATACAACTCACATTTTCAGACAGAAACAAAACATGCCACCCACTCCAGGTGTGCAGTCATTTTTCATTTTCATCACTCACCTGTGATTTGGATGTGAGTGGAAGGTAACATAAGGCAAGGCAGGATCAATCAGGTAGTCTGGATCCTCTGAACCTTCATGGTTCTTTGTTCCTTGCACTCCCTGTCAATCCCATCAGTTTCCATATATTCCTACACAAAGTTTTGATTTACATCCTCCTCTCCTAGCATTACCACCTGACCCCAACCCTGAAGCGTAGTCATGTGGACAATCATGATGCATTGTCCCCCTGTCAACGCCAGGGTGTTGGTGACTATTAATGATCTCCTCACTACCCCTGTAGCCAATGTCCTCAAATGCACTATCATCTCCCATGTTGAGTTGCCCCTTGTCACAATTATTGTTACCTCCGTCGCCCAGCCTCCAACTCCTATAATATGGTCCCTAATAACCTGCTTTGATTTTCACATATAGGCCAACAGGGCTGACAGTGGCACACCCTCCTAATCGTCTCAGACATTCTGCCCCAAAAGATGAATGACCAGACCCCTGACAGATCTCTGTGCAGTTCCCTGACTGACCTGCTGCTAATAAACAGACAAATTGCATTGGAGCTGCAGGACTGATCATGGCCTACTCTTCAGTCTGTAATAATATTCAAAGTTTGTGAGAAGATTTGTAGCTTGGGTGCTCGTTGTTGTGGTTCTGTTCGCCGAACTGGGAATTTGTGTTGCAGACATTTCGTCCCCTGTCTAGGGGGACTACAAAGACTCTTCCTTAATTTCTGGAATTCTGCAATGACTTCCTCAGTGCTTGGGAGCCTCCTGTGAAGCGCTTCTGTGATGTTTCCTCCGGCATTTGTAGTGGTTTGAATCTGCCACTTCCGGTTGTCAGTTCCAGCTGTCCATTGCAGTGGTCGGTGTATTGGGTCCAGGTCGATGTGCTTATTGATTGAATCTGTGGATGAGTGCCATGCCTCTAGGAATTCCTTGGCTGTTCTCGGTTTGGCTTGTCCTATAATAGTAGTGTTGGGTAATACTATGTAATAATATGGAACTATGCCTAGGGGTAGCACAGTGGCTCAGTGATTAGAATTGCTGCCTCACAGCACCAGGAACTTGAGTTCAATTCCAGCCTCGGGTAACTGTCTGCGTGAAGTTCGCATGTTCTTCCCGTGTCTGTGTGGGTTTTTTTCGGGTGCTCTGGTTTCCTCCCACAGTTCAAAGATATGCAAGTTGGGTGAATTGGCCATGTTAAATTGCCCATTGTGTTCAGGGATGTGTAGGATAGGTCTATTAGTCAGCAGTAAACATAGGACAATAGAGTACGGGAATGTGCCTGACTCGGTTGCTCTTCAGGGGGTCGGTGTGGACCTGTTGGGCCCAAAGGCCTGTTTCCACACTGTAGGGATTCTATGATTCATGATAAACCCTTTGACTGAGACTGACTGTGACAGGACCCCATGACTCATGAAATCAATATCATGGTAATAAAGGATAGGTAAAGAGTACAAAATGGCTGCAGGAAGCTGCACGTTACACTGTTGTTTAAACTTAAAAATTTGATTACCTGTGTCTACAAGCATTAGATGGGATCTTACGTCCTATTGAGTGAAATTAACATGTGCAAACCATTTGGGTTAGACTGTTTATTTGTGATTTTCCAGTACTACATTTGTCTATTTCATAATTACTGAAGACTGTAGTCACTGAGGATATAATAAAGGATATAGCTAACCAGTTTAATTATTATGTATATCATAGTTTCACTAATTACATAAACAAGATAGCTTGATTGGAATGATAAATTCAACAATGTTTCCAATTATGGAAGATTACTGCAGTAAGGAAGTGACTTAACGGTCTCAGATTATTGCATTTTGCTAGGGCCTAATACGTACAAATCAGCTCCCCAGTAAAAGATTTCAACTTGCCCTTAGATAGCTTTTGAGACAGAATTGGCCCTGAAGACTTTAGCAGAACAAGAATTATTTTTATATAATGCTCCTAATGTCGCAAAAGTTGGCTCTGAACAGAAAAAGAAGACATTAGGACAGGTAACGAAAAGCTTGGTCAAACAACTTGGTTTTAAGTGTCTCAGAGGAGATGGGATATAGTAGCCTCAGAATTAAGAACAGATTATAGCATTGAGACCCGAAGGATTAAATACAGCAATATTTTCATAAATGCAACATCACAAGCCAGCAAAGCAATTAAAATGCTAATAAGGGACTAGGATTCACTTCTGGGGTATAAAATGAAGTCACATGGGATCTGCAGTGACGCGATAAGATGGATACAGAACTGACTTTGTAATTCCTGATGAAGGGCTTATGCCCAAAACATCAATTCTCCTGCTCCTCGGCTGCTCCCTCACCTGCTGTGCTTTTCCAGCGCCACACTCTCTGACTCTGATTTCCAGCATCTGCAATCCTCATTTTCTCCTAATCACAAAATTGTCTTAGTCATAGAAGTGGAGGTGCCAGTGTTGAACTGGGGTGGACAAAGTTAAAAATCACACAACACCAGGTTATAATCCAACAGCTTTATTTGGAAGCATGAGCATTTGGAGCTCTGCTCCTTCATTCGGTAGCTATGGAAGAGGATCATGAGATACATTGCTATTGTACGTGCATCCACCAACTCCTCTGGCACTTACCACCCTCTGTGTAAAAACACTGCTTCTCACATTTCTTTTAAAGTCACCCCCTTTTATGTTAAACCTATGTTTCCTAATAATTGACATTTCTACGCTAGGGAAAAGACTCAGACCATCCATTCTATTTGTGCCTCTCATAATTTTGTAAACTTATATCAGGTCACCCCTCATTCTTCAACATTTAAGTGAAAACATCAAGTTTATCCAATCTCTTGGCTAATATTCTCCAAACCTTAGTCATAGAAGACAGAGAATATCAGTGTGCAGGTGTTTTTCTGACTGGAGATGTGAGACCAGTGGTATTCTGCAGGAATCAGTGTTGGGACCCTGTTGTTCATTTGGAGGGGAAATTAGTAAGTGGCTAATTAGTAAGTTTGTCAATGGCACATAGATTAGGGAGCTGAAGAGAGTGAGGAATTTTGGCAGAGTATACAGTAGGATATAGAATAAATGGCATAAACATACAGAGGGATCTAGGTATAGAGATCCACAGTTCCATGAAAGTGGCAACAAAATTGGTCAAAGAAGGCATGTAGCATGCTTGCCTACATCTGTCAGGACAGAGATTATAAAAATTGACAAATCATGCTGTAGCTGTATAGAATTGTTACGACACAGTGGTGAACCCTTCTGTTAATTAAAACAAACACCCAGAAAAGCTCACCTTACCTCATAATCTGTTAAAATATGAGTGACAGAGAACTCCCAAATTCCACTATTTAAAGAAAATAACATAAATTTATTCTTTAACTCTAAAAGTGAACATTAAACAATAACTATTCACAACTTTAAGTTCCCCTTTCTCTTAACTGCTTATTATCTGCCTCCAACACTATAACAGTATACTCTTCCAATAAAACACTTATTAAAATTACACCAATTTAATTTCAAAACCATACAGCGGCTGTCATCTCTGGTGTCTGCCTTCTTCTGGCTGAAGATCTCCCTGGGTCATCTTCTTTCTTTTTACTGAGAAGATGTTTCATATGAAAAGGTACCTTTGATAGAGAATGTTTTAATCTTTTGGGTCTCTCTCTCTCTCAATGGCAGTTACTCTGTCGATAGCAGTTACTCATCTTTCTAAACTTTCTTGACAAACTTGGGAATCATCTTCAAATCCCAGAGCCTCTTTAGCAATCTTAAGAGCCATTTCTCTTACTTTTAATTTAACCAACCACAAGTAACCGAAATTAAACAAACTGCCTCACCTACCTTTTATTTAAAGATCTAGGACACTAATTGGCAAGTGTTTAAACTTGCTGGGATCTTTCCTACACCAAATCTGGTTAAATTTGTCCAAATCACAGACAGGATCTGTATAAGCCTGTCCAAATCATGGATCCAAGCTGCCATATTTGGAATATAGTTTACAGTTCCACATGATGAGAAGGCTTGGAGGCTTTGAAGACAGCATAAAAACAGGATGTTGCCTGGTTTGGAGGGTATTAGCCAAGAAGAGGTGGTGGATGCAGGTACAATAACAACATTTAAGAAGTTTTTTGACATATGTATGAATTGGGAGGGAATAGAGGGAGACAGACCATGTAGAGACGAAAGATTTTTAGCATCATGTGTGGGCACAGTCTTGGTGGGCTGAGGGGCCTGTTCCTGTGTTGTATTGGCCCTTGTTCTTAAATGCGTAAAAGGCTCTAATAGTTTGTTGTGGTTAAGAATTCATAGCCTTCAACATCATCGTCTGCCAGGTTTATGTCGCTATTACATAGATTTAACAATAAGGTCTGACATATCCAAAACATTGCTGCTTATATTCCAGCTCACAATGTATACATGTGCATACTGGTTTCAAATGGTTTCTTATTCCTCAATGTTGCCTTGAAAATGTTTCCTATGAAATTTCTCTATCGGCTTCTCTGTATTTCTGATTTTGGTACTGAGTACACAATCAATAGTATTGGAGTGTTTGACTATCATTGAGGGTAGGTGAAAGTGCGGACTGCAGATGCTGGAGATTAGAGTGTGGTGCTGGAAAAGCACAGCTGGTCAGGCAGCATCCCAGGAGCAGGAAAATTGACATTTCCGGCATAAGCCTTTCATCAGGAATGAGGTTGGGAGCCTTGGGATAGCTGAGAGTGCAATAGGTGAATGGAGGTGGGGTAAAGGTGATAGGTTGGAGGGGAAGGTGGATTGGAAAGGTGGGAAGGAAGATTGACAGATGAGACAGGGCTTTAGGGTGGTGCTGAACTGGAAGGTTGGAACTGGGATAAGGTGTGGTGAGGGTAAATGAGGAAACTGGTGAAATCTACATTGTGGCCATGGGGTTGGAGGGTCCCGAGGAAGAAGGTGAGGGTATCCTAGGGGGTATTTTGGAATGCTCTCCCTAAACCACTGTGCCCAATTACAATAATCTGCATTTATACAGTGCCTTCAATGACGTTTATTGCAGAGCCAGACAAATCTCTATTTGAGAAGGTGGCCAAAAGCTTAGTCAAAAATCATGGGTTTTAAGGAGCATCCTCAAAGAGGAATGATGTGGAGTTGCCAGTGTTGGACTGGGTGGACAAAGTTAAAGAGCACACACCACTAGTTTATAGTCCAACAGGTTTATTTGGAAGTACAAACTTTTGGTGCGCTGCTCCTCCATCAAGTAGTTAGCTGACATGTCTACAAAGGAAATTCCAGAGGTTAGAGCCCAGCCACTGGAAGGTACTCTCTCTGAGCAACTAACATTGAGATGGTTCAGAATTGGAGAAATGCAGAGATTTTAAAAAGTCGTATGGCTGAAGGAAGTTATAAAGATGCACAGGGATGAGATCATGGAGTGAGTTGAAAACAAGCACAGATATTTTCATATTTTCTTTTCTTTTCAACTTCAGTTATTATTTTGAAAGTGTTTTTTGGAGATCTCCACAAATCCTTCAGGAATCCTAAATTTCATCTGGATGTTTTATTTCATGAATGGTATGATAAAGTGAAATCTGTTATTGATTAAGCTTGTGAAATCAGAGCTGCATTACATTCCTGTAACAAATCAATTGACAATTAAACTGTTGTTATTTTACAATCATTCCTGGAATTGGGACATCACTGGCAAGTTCACTATTTAATTCCCATTGAATTGTTTTTCAGAAGGTGGTGGTGAGCTGTCTTTTTGAACTGCTGTCCATTGTTGGCACACTCACTCTGCTGTGGGGAAGGGTGTTCCAAGATTTTGAGCCCAACAGTGATGCAATAATCTTATAGTTCCAGGTCAGATGGTTTCTGGTTTTGAGTGGAAACCACAAGTGGTGGTGCATCCACATATCTGTCTTCCTGCTTGACTTGCTACAAGTTGAAAGAGGCATGACAAGCTCCTGCACTGTACCTTGTAGAAGGTACATATTTCTGCTCCAGTGCATCAGAGAGAGTGAATAACTAAGAGGGAGGTTGGGGACAATCAAACAAATGCGATGAAGCAATTCCCACAATACTGTTCAAGAGGTCACGGGTCTGGGTGATACCGTTAAAGAACTATATGCGAAAAGGGTTTTTGGTTTTATTAAATTTTATTTCTGAGAAAATGGGAGGTATGTAGTCTACTACTGGGAAGTATTGGACATTTTGTTTGATTATATCCCCATCTCATTTACAAGGTGGCTGCCTTACTAATTATAAATGCTGACTAGGAAGCTAACAGAACTTCATGAATTAGCTTGGCTACATACCAAAGCTGCACATGAATAATATTAAGGAGTGTGAATTTGCGACAATGTTGCTCATTCAGGGGTAATATGCAATGTGGCAAGTTATTCATTGATGAAGTATTTTGGCAAAGATGTTAAATTGAAAGCGTACAGTGCTTAACCTCCTTTAATCATTGACAAATGGAGGCTAGAGGTGGAGGGTCTTCTGCATGCATTCAGCAGAAGTAGGATGCAGGAGGCAGACTTGATTAAAGTATAGTTCTGATGAGTGCAAGATGAAAGGTTTCAACTTCCAGTTTGCTTTTAGCAGTGTTGAAGTTCTGTTCTATCACATTAGTGTATATACCTGAGACAAAGGTACAACAAAGACCAAACGGGTCATCAGCAATACAGTTAGTTAATGTTGTATAAAATGGTGTCTCTTTTTCAAGTTTGTTTTTTGCATCCTTGTCCTGATGGGTGCAAGGCAAAAACATTTTCCAAAGCCACAATGAAATAACTCAGGAAGCCTGACTGAAAAGGCACATAGTTTATTGTTAAAGAGCATAAGAGTGTCACTGCTCATAGTGTATATAGGCTAGTCCCAGCACAGAACAGACAGTTCTCCAGACCCATCCTGGGGTGGGACTTGAGCCTGGGTCCTCCTGCCACAAAGGTAGGGATACTATCACTGTACCATAAAAACCCTCAAATTCAGCTCAGAAGTGCTATCACACACAATGAATGGCCTTCCCACCACCAAAATCACCATAGCCTTTTTTGCTTTTTTATAACTATTATCCACCAGCAGTAAGAACACCCATGCAACCACTTTAATATTTACATACAAAGCCTATTATAGTTAATGCAAACCATTAAAAGTCTGCTTCTATTTTATAATTTTTAGTCAATTAATTTTTCACATCAACCTGTTCAAAGGTTATATCAAATACCTCCAAAGCCTGCACATAGGCCCCGCTGGTGCAGTTATAGTGTCTCAATTCCTGATCCAGGGATTGGGACACCATAACTGCACCAGAAGGGCCTATGTGCAGGCATTGCTGGGATGCAAACCCAGGTTGTCCTGTTTATTAGGCAGGCACTTTACATAAACAGCTCAACGGATGAGGTCCAACTGAGCATGCCATGGCTGATTGCCAAGGGAAATCACACTTATCAAGCTTCACAGGGAGATTAAACAATGATTCCCCATTGGCTTTGTAGGGATGGTCACATACTGAATACCACCCGACATCCGTGAACCTCGTGAAAATAAATGACAACCAAATCAGAAGCTTGACTCAAAATGAATTTTAGTCAAAAAAAACTACAAGACCGAAAGAAAAGATGAACACATCAAGTTTAGTTCTGAGAATGTTATATGAGAAAGGAAGGATTAAGATTAGGTTCTTTTCGGATGCAAAATAATAAAATCATGTGTATTTTTGATCAAAATCTATGTAAAGGATTTAGTAAATTTTTAATATTCACCAATGCATTATTAAGTAATCCATGGAATAGAGTAAAATGAGTGGTGTTATTTTAATTGAAAATGAGTGTGTTTGATAGAGGATGAATAAATGTTGAAGATTCAAGTTACAAAATTACTTCACATAAATAAAGACTTAGTGCTGGACCTTTACTATGACAGAAAGTGGAGAAAACAGCAGACAAGCGCAGAAACAAGAACTCATAGCCCTGAATGTGGGATTTCCCAGTCTGTGCTGAAG
The DNA here is from genome assembly GCF_004010195.1 of Chiloscyllium plagiosum. NCBI lineage: Eukaryota > Metazoa > Chordata > Chondrichthyes > Orectolobiformes > Hemiscylliidae > Chiloscyllium > Chiloscyllium plagiosum. Next base: position 27,400,882 of record NC_057740.1, on the reverse strand, counting down.
TGGGAAGGAGACAGCTCATGTTTTGCACATTGCTTTTCACTGAGGCAGGTGGACATTTATATCATCACTTAAATCAAGTCTTATTTGGTAGCCTAGGAGTGTGAAACCTGAAATGTGTAGGGTAGACCTGGTAAGAGCAGGTTTGAACTTTCCGCTTTGAGTAGCCATGATGCCTGCTTGGAAAGGAAGGTACTCCTTTGATTATGGTCGCTAGACACCTGTGGGACAGGTATGATGCCATTTGGAAAATGCAACGTGATGTTGGAATTACAAAAATTATACATGAATGTGTTTAAGAAAAGCATAAACTCACTGATTTTCAAGTTAATTGGAATTGTGAACAAATCTGTCAAAAAGAACTGTCAGACCTTCCAAAAGTACCAAGAGGGCCTGTCGAAGTGTTACTTGGAACTATCAAAAGCAACTGTCAAAGGGATCTATTAAATTGCCAAGATATTTAAAAGTCTAGCCCCTTAAATCTTGAAAAAAATGTATGGCATGTTTACAAATATTTTTTTCTCTGTAACTCTTTCTGTTGACATAAACCTGCTGACTTCCTTAATGGGATCAGTGCTGCATAACTGGTTTCACAAACATTTATTATCACAGTAGGGTGCCTGCCAATTCACACAGTGATCAACAACTTCATGTGCTCATAGACTCTTTGATGTAGCACACGTAATTCCAATGCCTGTTATTAAAAATGATTATATACTTGAAGGAAATGTTTGTTTTTATAAGGCAATACTTAGTTGAAGGAAATATAGTAACTTTTAAGAATGTAAGTACTTTTCTCAATATATCAAAATCCGCAGAGATATATAGGGTAGCATTTAAAATGGTATTTCTAGTGGCATCTGAGATCTTAACCTATTGGCTGGAGAGCTGCTCCTTTTCAGGAATGCCTGTCAAACCATGGTGGGGGTGGTACGTTTGTGGGTATGAAGTACAGTACCACCTGCATAATTAAATGTCTACTTGTCTCTACGTTCACCAGCATCGAAAACAGAAGATTTTACCCCATAAATTTTATTTTTGTCCATCTCAACTCATGTTCTGAAGTCTAGGAGAAAGTGAGGACTGCAGATGCTGGAGATCAGAGCTGAAAAATGTGTTGCTGGAAAAGCGCAGGAGGTCAGGCAGCATCCAAGGAGCAGGAGAATCGACGTTTCGGGCATAAGCCCTTCTTCAGGAATGAGGAGGGTGTGCCAAGCAGGCTAAGATAAAAGGTAGGGAGGAGGACTTGGGGGAGGGGTGTTGGGAATGCGATAGGTAGAAGGAGGTTAAGGTGTGGGTGATAGGCCGGAGAGGGAGTGGGTCGGAGAGGTCGGGAAGAAGATTGCATGTCAAGAAGGCGGTGCTGAGTCCGAGGGTTGACTGAGATAAGGTGGGGGGAGGGGAAATGAGAAAGCTGGAGAAATCTGCATTCATCCCTTGTGGTTGGAAACCTCATTCCACCTATCACATTCCCAACTCCCCTCCCCCAAGTGCAAAGTCCCTACCTTTTATCTTAGCCTGCTTGGCACACCCTCCTCATTCCTGAAGAAGGGCGTATGCCCGAAACGTTGATTCTCCTGCTCCTTTGATGCTGCCTGACCTACTGTGCTTTTCCAGCAACACATTTTTCATGTTCTGAAGTCTGTCCATGGTGAATACTGGATGAATTAGTATCATAAGAAAAAAGAATGGTGGGTGGGTGATTTGGTTGTCATGGCACTACATTTGCATTGGACTGTAAAGGACTATGAGGGTGTGGGTACAGGGGTATAGATGGCATAGTGGGTATGGGGTTTATAGAGTTGGAAATAGGATCAGAGGTTCATATGGAAGTCATGAGCAGTTTTGGGTTAAGTACAGGGCATAAGGTAACATGGGTTGGTATGGATTGGGCATGGGGATCTCTCCCTCAATGTCAGCAAAACGAAGGAGATGGTCATTGACTTCAGGCAGCAAAATAAAGGACACACCCCCTATCTATATCTATGGTGGAGGTGGTCAAGAACTTCAAGTTCCAAGGAGTCAATGTCACAAACAATCTCTCCTGGTTCATCCACAGTGACAATACAGTCAAGCAAATACACCAGAGCCTCTACTTCCTCAGAAGGCTAAGGAAATTTGGTATGTCCACAATAACTCATACCAATATTTATAGATATACCTTGGAAAGCATCCTATGTGGTTACTTCACAGCTTGGTTTGGCAACTGCTTTGCCGGTCACTGCAAGAAATCACAGAGAGTTGTGAATGCAACACAATCCATCACAAAAACCAACCTTCCATCCATTGACTCCAGTTACACTTCACACTGCCTCAGGAAAGCAGCCAACATAGTCAAGACTCCCCCCCCCCCCATCGCGGTTATACACTCTTACATCCTCTTCTGTCGGGAAGATACAAATCTTCAAACTCACATATCAACAGATTCAAGAACAGCTTCTTCACCACTGTTACCAGAGTTTTGAACATATCTCTCATATATTAGAGTTAATCTTTCGCCACACCTTCTCTGTAGTAGTAACACTATGTTCTGCATTTTGCTCTGCCTGGTTAGCACGCAAAATAGTACTTTTCACTGTATCTCGGTACATGTGATGATAATAAATTAAATCAAATCAAAGAGAGTGTTGGAAGGGATGAGGGTTGGGGGATATTTTATTTTTCTTTCTCTTAAAAATTTGGACAGAGTATCAGAAGCCCCTGCCCATCCCCATTCGGCATTCTACAGTTATCTGTTGCAACTTTTAATATAGTCCAAGTCCCCAGACTGAAAATCTGATCATTACCTTATTTTTAAAAGTCAGATTCACAGATCCAGGAATTCTTCAAATTCTGCACGTGGAACTCTTGGATGAAATTTCAGGCCTTGGAACCTGGGGAGACTTCTTCCCCACAGAGACGGTGACAGTTTGACCTTAACTATAACCTGCTTAATGCACCCATTCTGAATCAGACCAGTTAAAAATTGGTATTGCAAGCCATTCCTCCAGCACAATCCATTACACGCATGCTGTTGTTACATTTAAGGTGTTGCACCATCTGGTGTTGTGAATTGAACAGCCCATATCTTACAGATGTTGTTACAGCTATAAACAAATTTTTTTTTAAAAAACCAGAAAGTAAGTCAATTACTGGAGACACTGGGGACAATTGCTGTTCTGCAAGTAGATGGCGGTTGTGGTGTCCACATTGTTAGCTTTTACTTGTTTAACACAAATTTATTAATTTCACACCAGGACTGGCAAACTAAACACAGACACAAGTTATTTCAAGATATACTAAAGGATTGCAGGCAGATTGAGAACAAAGATTCAGCAGTTATTGTTAACAGAACAGCACAGCTATGACTCCCTCACACTACATGTTGCAGACTGGACTACATAACAGCTACTGGTCACATGTTTACTTGATTACTTGATTATTAACATATTCTCTCTTAAAGTGATTTCATGATCCAAAACATGACAGCATGAAGGTTCCCTTAAGGGTGACAATGAAGGTTAGTTTTATTAATTTCGATAACATAGGAATGTTCAGAGATAGTGTGTTGCAATTGTTTTTGATCTAAAAAGTTCCGACCATTGACAGTTATTATAGATGATTAAACATCTAGATTTTGGAAAAGCAAATAATCAAATTACAAATGTTTAATTGTTTGAAATATCATAATCAACAGCAGAATATACAATCTCAACTGTAATATGCAGTGAATGAATTCAAATTAAATTTTTACTTTATTGAATAGGATATCCTGGTTCAGAACTGATTTGGAGATGCTGGTGTTGGACCAGAGACTGATAGCTAAGTTCGGTACCCATAGTGAGGGCCTCAACTGGGGCCTTGGGTTCATGTCACACTACAGGTGACCATTATACACACACACACACACACACACACACCTATTTACACTCTCACACACTCCTACAGACACACACACTCCCACACGCATACATGCACCCTCTCACAGACTTACACCCATTTACACTCACTCTCTCTCTCACACACACACACACACTCTCTCACTGACACTCACAACCCCCACCCCAGGCACACACGCACACGCACACTCCTACAGACACACACACTTCCATACACACACATGCACCCTCTCCCAGACTTAGACCCCTTTACAGTCTCACACACGCACATATACACTCTCTCACAGACACAAGCCCCATCCCAGACACACACAAACCCATATACATATATATGTTTGTGGGGTGAATTTGTACTTGCAGAGTTACATTGTACTTTGCTCAAAAACTGCATGAATCCATGTAAGACTCTGTTAACTCATTTTTTAGATTAGAATCAGTCTAAACATTATGGCACAGACAACAGAACATAGGGGGCTAGCACCTTCGACATCTTATCTGGGCTGACACCAATTGTTACAGTTAAGCTGAGAATGTAAATTTTAAAAAAAGTTTTGTTATGTACATATGAAAAAAGTGAAACTATCATGGTCATTCTAACAGATGAGAGACAATCAAGGTATTTTTCAATGTATAATTTCAGTTACATCACACTCTAAACTTTTGCTATAAATTCTGTGTCTTACAATTGTGTCCTCCACAACCACCTGATGAAGGGGCAGTGCTCCAAAAGCAAGTGCCTTCCGATTATACCATTGGACTATAACCTGGTGGTGTGTGATTTTTATTAACCTGGTTCAGAACAATTATTTTTGTGGCTTTATGTGATTTGCAGTCGTATCAGGCTCTAGTTATTTTAGAATATTTCTTAATATTATACATTCTGTACAATGTTTCGTTCTCATTTTCATGTTGATCACTTACTGTGAATTGTACTGCTGAATAGCTTATGAAAATATTCTTAGAGCAAGATTTAAATAAGCATTCAGATAGTGACACTAGCTCGACAGCTATTCCTGTGTTAAGTGTATTTCTATATATTCAAGACTGGCAAACTGTAGAGACTTTTATTGAAGATTGTGAAACATCAATCACACCAGTTAAAAAATTATTCTTGGTGGCCTTCACACATAAAATGGAATAAAATCAAGCTGACTCACACTGGCTAATTCACAGCTGCTAAAAAGCATTATCCACTGAAAGCCTTCTGTAGGAAACCTTTAAAATATTTACAATGCTAACCATGATGTGCACTATCAAATGTATCTCTAACAGCAAAAAGCCATTTCAACATAGATTTCTCATAACTGCAAAGGACACTGTCACAAGACCTTTTTACAAGGAAGCCTCATGGTCTCAGATGGAAGCAATGTCGCCATCTTTACATCATCTGTTTTATTTTCCTTTATCCAACAATCACTTGTCAATGCTTGGCCAATTGAAACCTAAAAATCATTAGAATGGTTCCCTTCTATATTCATATGTAACAAAGTTGCGCATTTGATTCTGGAGAACATAATGCACATATTGATGAACATATACACCCTACTGTTTTATAGAAAAAAATCTTCCCTTCATAGTACAACTTATTTTCATCCTTTCTAGGAATGGAAGGATCAACAAATAAATTAGGTTGGCTGCTCTGTGAATTGAATTGCAAATGTGCTGTGGTGAGCAGATGGTAAGTTTAATTCCAGGATAATAAAAATCATTATGGATACTTGATCTATGATTTGCTAAACCTTTGACTTTGAGATGGTGATGGGTGCAGATTGCTTGGACTCAGTGCCCACAATGTTTTCTGGACTTTTTTCAAATGTAGCATCCGCACCAGTGATAAAGAGGGCAGATTTCAGTATTGAGGCAGTAGGTTTGAATCAGGAAATTTTCAGGCTGGATTCAGGCCTCCACATCTGCAGGTGGTTTGGAGGTTGACAAGGATTGAGTGTAGTGGGTAGAAGGTTTTCTGAAACTTTGGCCCAGTTTTAAAATCATTTTTAAAGGACTGGGGATTTAAATAATTTCAGATTTTAACACTTAAGGTCAGATCAGATCAGATCAGATTCTCTACATTGTGGAAGCAGGCCCTTCGGCCCAACCAGTCCATACTGACTCTCCGAAGAGTAACCTACCCAGACCCACTTCCCTCTGACTAACGCACCTATCACTACGGGCAATTTAGCATGGCCAATTCACCTGACCTGCACATCTTTGGACTGTGGGAGGAAACCGGAGCACCCGGAGGAAACCCACAAAGACACGGGGAGAAAGTGCAAACTCCACACAGACAGTCGCCCGAATCGAACCTGGGACCTGGTGCTGTGAGGCAGCAGTGCTAACCACTGAGCCACCGTGCTACCCCTTTAAGCAAAGTTATTTATCCTTCAGGAAAGTTGACACATCCCCCAATCCATGACTTCCGCACTCTGGGTTAAGGCTATTGGAACAGAAAAAATGGTGTCTATGAGTCTAATATTAATATCAATTAGCCCAGCTGAGTTCAGGTTTTCTGTCTGTGTGATCTAAGCTGCCACCCCACCCACACTTTACCCCACCTTCAAATGTTGCATTTGCTGGAAAGGACTGTGGGACTTCCACAGGTTCTGAAAAAATCCTGAATTAAGTAGAGTGAGGTGCCATTAAGCATGCCAACATAAACTCCCTATCCCATTTTGGAAAATAACAACAGTTAGCCAACTGAGGGAAAATTTGGATGGCAAAAGGGCCAATGTAAGTTATTAAGTAAGATTAAATCCCTGGAGATTATGCTTAATTGTGAGGAAGAGAAAAGGAGAACCAATAGCTTTTCCTTCATTTCGTTTTATCCATTCTTTAGAGGAATTTGGCTGCATCAAGAATTACCTTGGGTGAACTCTTTCCATCATGGCTCCTGAGGTCTGAGACTGGGTGATTTGATGTTCAGAATGGAAGGTCCAAAGGGTGGTGAGGTTAATTGCCTAGAGTTGACTTGATGTTAGCATGCAGGTTAAAAGTGGTCATGGAAGCAATTATGGTCACTCTGTCCAATTGTAATGTTGAAAATAAAAATTGCATTTTTATCGCATGTGCATTTATATTCTCTAAATTGTTAATGAGTTCTACCTTAATCTTGTTTCACTGGTGGCATGGTGGTTCAGTGATTAGCACTGCTGCCTCACAGCACCAGGGTTTCATTCCCGCCTTGGGTGACTATATGTGCAGAGTTTGCACATTGTCTGCATGGGTTTCCTGTGGGTGCTCTGATTTCCTCCCACAGTTCAAAGACGTACAGGTTAGGTGCATTGGCCATGGGAAATGCAGGGATACAGAGATACGTGGGGCTGGGGGTGGGATGCTTTTCAGAGGGTCAGTATGAACTTGATGCATTGAATGGCCTGCTTCCACACTGTACAGATTCTATCAATTCCATGGAAACTACAGACCCTGGTTCTTAATGAGCCACCTTATTGTCATATTGTCATATGCTAATAATTTGATTGTTTCAATTATTCTAATGATGGTGTAGCACTTTGGGTTGAGAGTGTGGTGCTGGAAAAGCACAGCAGGTCAGGCAGCTTCCAAGGAACAGGAGAATTGATGTTTTGGGCAAGTGCCCTTTATCAGGACCCTCCATTCCTGATGAAAGTTCTTGCCCAAAACGTCGATTCTCCTGCTCCTTGGATGCTGCCTGACCTGCTGTGCTTTTCCAGCACCACATTCTCGACTCTGGATCTCCAGAATCTGCAGTCTTCACTTTCTCCTAGCATTTTGGGTTGTCCTGAAAGTATAAAAAGGCATCATATAAATGCAATCAACACAGGCAATGCTAGAGAAACTCAGCATATCTGCCAGCAATGACTTATCCCATTATTGTAAATGCAAGTTCAATTATATTTATGGATCCAAAGACATTTCAGCACATTTCAATTAATCATGCCTGTGCCAATGCTAGTGACAATCAGCACAATCTACTCTAATTTAATTGCACTGGTCTCTCCCAGTATTCTATAATATTTCCCTCTTCAGGTTAAATTCTCTTTTAATCATCATAAATGACTCAGCTTTATGACTCATTTACAGAATGCACTTTATAAGTGTCCTAAACTGTATTTTGACTCATTCTTTTGTGATATAATCAGAAAGAAAATTGGTGTAATAGCTCTTTTGTAGTTTATCATTTTCTAATAACTAGTCAGTGTTTAAAGATGGTAAGCAGAGAGAGACTATATTTACAACCTAATTGGAAAAGAAATATTCCCATACTCATTAAGCTTGGATGCAATTTGAAAATTTTGAATTATAGAGGTTAATTTCTATAAATTCTCCCAAATTTCAATATCCTGTCAACTGAGGAGTCATTGAATCCCAGGAAAAAAATGGAATAAGGTAGGGATGCCCAATTTTGTTTGAGATGCTCATAATTGTACTTCAGGATGCCAGCATTAGAAATGTTCCAGATAACGTCTGCATGCAATAGACTTCTTATGCGTATTTTAATTATTTCTGCACGAACAGCTTCTGACACTTGGAGTTGGATTTAATGCAGGCCATTGCAGAAGGAACCATGGCAGCTGGGTCCACTTAATCACTAGAGAGACCTTGCATCAGTCTCCCAATGTTGGTAAAAATGTTCCCCAATTGGGTTTGAAAACACATGAGGTTTGCAGCTACCACTGGCAATCTGCGTTCGACATCCTACACCATTCTCCTGTCCCACCTTCACCTTTGCTTGGGACCTCATGATGTTGAGGTTCCATTGGGTGTCTTGCTGCCAGCTGCCGCTCCCTTTTTGACACTGGCAATGATATGTTTCTGCCTGGCCTCTGCTCTTGCCACTGGGACCTCAATCATGGGGTGGCCTGCTTTTGGCCACTTATGGTCCTAACGGCCACTAAATTGGATTGGCCTTCCTCATAGAAGTGATTGGAGATTTCCCCCCACCTCACTTAGATTTTCCATGCAACCCCATTAACCCCATAAAATTCAGTTTCTGGTGTTAACACACACAGTCAAAGATTATTGAAGGATGTACCAAATTTATTGTACCCGATAATATAGTGCCTCATAACAAACAGGGGTTGTAATGATTGGAACAAGAATGACCAGATGGATCTCATTGTATTACCTGTTTGGGGCTGTTGACCTGGCCAATCAGGGAGCCCGGGCTGATTGAGAAAACAGGAATCTCAAGGATTCTCCTCACTCTTAGGAATGGCTCTGAACCAGTTGGCCAGATTCCATACCCTGTGCACATGTAAATAAAGGGTGATGACTTGGTGGTGGGATACTAGCCTCCGTGGAGTTATTCCAAGAACTTTACAGTCATATTGCGTATTTCACATTATCAGGATATTTAGACTGCTTCAAAGTTTATGATTCCCTTCTTTAGTCCCTGATGTTATATAGAGTAATATGGACAGAGTTGGTAGCCAATTTGATCATAATAAATTTTCACAAGCTGTACATTTAGTAATGTTTTGGGAGTGATAATTCATGGAGTGGGGGAGGGGCACGGTGGCACAGTGGTTAGCACTGCTACCTCACAGTGCCAGAGATCCAGGTTCAATTCCTGTCTCAGTCGACTGTGTGGAGTTTGCACATTCTCCCTGTGTCTGCGTGGGTTTCTTCCGGGTGCTCCGGTTTCCTCCCACAGTCCAAACATGTGCAGGTTAGGTGAATTGGCCATGCTAGGTGAAGAGGTAAATGTATGGGAATGGGTCTGGGTGGGTTGCGCTTCGGCAGGTCGGTGTAGGCTTGTTGGGCCAAAGGGCCTGTTTCCACACTGTAAGTAATCTAATCTAATCTAATCAAAAAAGTTAGCTAGGGCACCAGGAAAATTCCCAGTTTTTATAATGCCTCCAATTTACACACACTTGGATGGGCAAAAAGAGTATCAGTTAATTATCTCATCCAATAGGCAGCAAGTCTGCCCTAGCTAATATTCATTTCTTGAGCAATACCTCAAACTGTTGATTCATTATGTGCACGTTGCTTGCTTTGTGAAATTGGTTAGAGAACAAAGAAACTGCAGATGCTGGAATCCAAAATAGACAGGCAAGAGGTTGGAAGAACACAGCAAGCCAGGCAGCATCAGGAGGTGTAGAAGTCAACATTTCGGGTCTAACTCTTCTTCAGCTCTAGGGATGGGTGTGGGGGCAGCTGCAGATAAAGGGGTGGTGGGTCAGGGTGGTGAAGTTGGGATAGGTGAAGACAGGTAGAGTGTATGACTTGGGTCAATGGGAGGAATGAATCCAGCTGGTGGCTGGGAGGAGTGGAAAGGAGGGGGAGGGGCTGGGAAGGGAGTCAGGGGATGGGAAGGGAGGGTATTTGAAATTGTAGAACTCAAATGTTGAGTCCTCTGGGCTGAAGGCTGCTCAGACAGAAGAATGAGGTGTTGTTCTTCCAATTTGTGGTTCTGGCCATGTTTCCTCATTACAACAGCAACTACATGTCAAAAGTACTCCATTGGTGCAATGGGATGACTTTGGATTAATTAGGAATGGCATTAGATTTAATTCTGATAACACTATTTACTCGACCTCCGCAACTCAAGTAGCACTGAAATGCCAATCTGCTGTGGGATTTCATGGCATTTTAAAGGAAAAGTGCAATTGCTGTGCCAAGCTGACAGTATTAAAAAGTATGCATTTACTTTTAAAAAGACAACGTAAATGTTTTCATTCTGGAGCATTGACAATTCCACATTCTGCAAAAAGATGAATAGCCGTTATCATTTAACAAGTAAAACCATTGAAATACCTGATACATCATTAAAATGCAGACAGTGAACACATTCAAATTATCACAATCAACAGGTACCTATTGTGAACGTTGTTAAATGTTTTTTGAACGCCAACTTCTAAAGTGAAAGTGGTAACATATTAACAAGCTCTTCATTCATTTAAGTAATTTTGCTAGTTCCAACTTTGACACCCCAGTTAATTATTGACTTTCAGTTCTCCTAATTCATTTTAACTTTAATATAGCAACTGGATTTCGGGGAATTGCTATGCACAGTTTATCTAACATTATCTTTCAGGTACCTTGCGAGCACTTTTCAATATGAGTGAATTGTATACAAGGGCAATCCTTTGTAATAATATATCATTTTAACTGTTAAATTTTATTCTCTAATAAGCTGTCCAAAGCATCTTTAATGTGTGTAAAATAACTATTGCAACTGTCTAAATGACAAGATGTTATTAACAGTCCATTATAATCCATCTGAGGGATACGATAAAGTTATATCAGTACATTTATGTATCCAATAGGATACTGAGGTAACCAATGGCTCACCCTAGTACATTAATATCTAATTTAATTTATTTAACAAATAACATATGCTTTAATGTTTGAATTATTCCTCTAAATTGAATCCTTCTTTAGTAGGTTACCATGTAGGTAACCTATGATTCTCAGACATCTTCTTGAGTCTCTGCAAATGTCCATATACACCTACTCCTTTCCAACATATAGCCCTAGATCAACACCACCAAAACATATTTATTTCATTTTTCAAAAGGAGGAATCTTAAATTAGCTGATGTGTTTTTTTTTCCCCTAAAACAAAGATAATGTTTCAAAAAGTGGTTCATTGACAGTGAAGCTCTTTAGGACATCCTGACGTAATGTGAACAGACAAATGAATGTTTGTTTGTTAGTTTTTGAATTGAATTTCAGAATGTTATTTCTATTTGATTTTTTACAAAGAGGGGTTAATCAGCTGTTTGGATGGCTCAACCTGTCCCCTCAGAGTATTGGTGTTGACCCTCAGATTAAAGCACCATCAGCCATCTCTACCTAATGAGAGAGAAACCCTATGGTCACTAAGACTATGGCAACTACTTTTACTCTCAAATTCTAAGTCCAAGCAGTCCCCAGGTTGTGACTGGATTCTGTTCTGAAGGCGATTCCCAAGTCAATTTGTATGCAAGTTGGAACATAATGCAGAAATACAAAGGAGCAGTAAAGAAAATATCAGTATTGCAGCTTTTTGAAATTACACCCCTGTATGAGATTGTGTTCGAAGGACAAATGTCCATAAGTCACACATTTATAAATGGGGGGGGCCTCCTGTTTACAATTAAAAAGATGCAATTATTAAATCGTTTAAATAATATACCACCATTAGGAAATAAGATTGGTGAGTTTTACTTAATTTACAGAATCCTTGGGTAATATAACATTATTTATGTTGTATTACAGAACACTAGAAATTCACTGTACTAAAGGCGGTCATTTGGCCCACTAAATCTGTACCAGCTCCTTGCTAGAAAAAAAATCAGAATTTATTCCATTCTCTTTCCTTAGATTTACCTCTGCATCAAAGTATCATATATCTTTTCCTTAAAAGATAGCAAAGCACCCTGCACTCATGCAGCTACAAGAAGTTCTCCGAAACTCTGAATTTTCTCAGTGACACTTATAAATTGATGATTCCTGTTAATTACTGATACTCTCCTATTAAGTTTGCTGTTAGCGCCAGTGGAAACACTGCAACTGCCTTATGTACCTCAGTCAATGGCGTCATTCTGAAGAGGCAGTATTCTATATTTTCAATGTTTTCTCTACAATGGGTCACCCAAAACAGTTCAAAGAGTTCCAACTCTGAGATAAACATTAATTTATACACATTTATCACGATTTCTTTGCTCTTGTACACTTTGCTGAAATTTATAAAATTCCAAATGCTGTTGGTCTTCCCTGTCAATTCAATTTCCTGTACTGGCACATTCAAGAAATCAAGTATGATCTCCCTGTTCCTCCCCATCTTTCAGTGTCTTTCCAATAAGGATACTCTCCAATTCTATTTCTCATATATCTTTAAGCATTCAAGCCAGACCATTTCAGTTTCTGAAACAGCTCCATAGACTCATTGATAAGTTCCTGCAGATAAGTCAGCAATTCTGTTTTCCTGAGAAACTCGGCAGGAAGTGCCTGACTACTAGAAGATTGGGATCTGACACTCAAAGCCATAGTTTTATCACATTTGACCTTAATATAAAATCCTTGAGTCTAACTTTTGTCCTTAGTTCTAATTTGGTTGATGCAACTAGGTCTCTCAATTTGGCAACACTCCCCAGTGCTTACCATTAACTGTGTAAGTCCTGCCCTGGTTTGCCTTACCAAAATGCAACACCTTACATTTTCCAAATTAAAATCAATCTGCCACTCCTTGGCTAATTGGCCCAAATGATAAAGCTTCTATTGTACTCTTAGGTAATCTTCTTCACTGTAAACTATACTACCAATTCTAGTATCACCTTACTAACCATACTTTCTACATTCTCATTCAAATCGCTTACATAAATGACAAACAGCAATGGACCCAGTACCGGTCACTGTGGAACACCACTGGTGAGAGGCCTCCAGTCCAAATAACAACTCTGCACCATCACACTCTCTCCTACCATCAATCCAATTTTGTATCCAATTTGCAAGCTCTCTCTGGATCCCATATAACCTAACTTTACTAACCAGTCTACCATGCAGAACTTCAAATCTCCACAGATGTTGCCAGAGCTGCTGAACTTTTCCAGCAATTCCTGTGCTTGTTTCTGATTTATAGCATCCATAGTTCTTTTGGTTTCTGTACTCTTATCTCTGTTCTAGTCTAAATCCTACATTTATTTAAAGTACAAGTGAACCCTGCACTGACTAAATCTACATTAAAGTCCCAAATGTTTCTGGTGGGCACAATGTCAACGTGAATCACCTCAAATAGGCAGCAGTTAGTGTAACCAAGCACTAAGGGAATCTTCATCCTCCACACTCTGCTCCAGTACCATTACCCAAAGTGGGGAGTTGGTTAGCCTAGTTGGAAGGATGGTTAGTTTGTGGTGCAGAGTAACACCAATAGTATGGATTCAATTCCTACACTATGAACGTCCTGCCTTCTCAACTTCACTCCTCGTCTGAATTATGATTGTTAGGTTAAACTTAACAGCTGTCATCTCTGTTGAATAAGAGAAAGAGCCTCTCAGGCAATGGCAACTACCACTACCCAGACCAGGCAATAGTTTCAATGTGGGCTATCAACCATTATCATAATACAGGGAGGAAAATGTCAGAAAGAAGCAAGCAGTCCAACTCTGGAGTGTTGGATGGGGCTGGAGTATATTGCAACTCTTTTGGTTTCACCTCTGGTTTATGAATGAAATGATTGCAATCATAGGAGACTTAGAAAATCATGAAGGAAGAAAGATGATGATGGATCTGCCTGTAACTACAGATAGCAACAGCTGCTTCAACTGCCCCAAAATAGTTGGCATCATTGTAGACCATAGAGCTGTACAGCATGGAAACACACCCTTTGGTCCAACTTGTCCATGCCGACCACATATCCTAACCTAATTTAGTCCCATTTGCCAGCATTTGGCCCATAATCCTCTAAACCCTTCCTATTCATACACTCATCCAGATACCTTTTAAGTGTTACAATTTTACTAGTCTCCACCACTTCCTCTGGCAGCTCATTCCATGCATACACCATCCTCTGCAAAAAAAGTTGCCCCTTTGGTCATTTTTAAATCTTCCCCTCTCACTTTAAACCAATGCTGTCTAGCTTTGGAATCCCAAACCCTTGGGAAAAGACCTTGTCTATTTACACTATCCATAGCCCTCATGATTTTGTAAACCTCTATAAGGTCACCCCTCAACTTCTGACACACTCGGGAAAACAGCCCCAGCCTATTCAGCCTCTCCCTATAACTCAAACCCTCCAACCCTGGCAGCACTCTTGTAAATCTTTACTGAACTTTTTCAAGTTTCACAATATCCATCCTATGGAAACTAGAACTGACCACAGTACTCTAAAAGTGGCCTAACCATTCATTATGTAGTTTCCATCTAAAATATTGGCAAATGGTTAGCAATAGTTGCCTAATCAATTAACTATGCAAGACAAGCAAAGACAGCTTAAGCCATGATACTGTGTTTCCAAGCTTTCCCAAATCAAATTTATTTTTGACCAACACTCTTTGTTTCTAGTCCATCACCCAATCCTTTAGCCAAGTGTGTAGTTTGGGGTCGGGTTGCCTCATCTCTCTTTTTGATTTGCTTTTCTCTGGAGCCATTCATGATTATTGACTAGATTTGGAGCCTCATACCGTTATCTACACCATGTTACAGTAATGAAATCTGGTTTGAATGGGCCTCAAGGAAGACATTCAGAATAGTCAACTTCCAATAGATCCATGTCTCTGAATGCTCTGGGAGTCCTTCTCGCTTTAGAGCTTTCAGGTAATCCCCTCTCCCCTTTAAAATGAGGCCATAAAGATTTTTAAATTTGCAGAAACATAAGAAGCAAAATGATCTGTATAGTACTCCCCAGGACTTTACCATTACATTTTAATAGGCAGGAACTACATATTATAGTGGTTGCAAAATTCAGTTCTACTACAGTCAAATTATGGTTTGAACTCAGGACGTTTTGTTTATGAGATGCAACAGAAATGCTTACTCCAAAATTTGAATATGTATTGTGATTCTCTGATAAATTTCAGTTATAAGATTACCAAGTGTATTTGCAGCAGTTTCAATTATAAGATTGTCATGGTTATTTGCAGCAATTCAATGAACTGTAAAGTAACCCCCATTAATATAAATATTTTATATAAAATATGTAACAGCCATCATCTTCTGACACAACTTTTTCACATAGGGGGTGGTGCGTGTATGGGATGAGCTGCTAGGGGATGTGGTGCAGGCTGGTGCAATTGCAACATTTGGGAGGCATTCGGATGGGTATATGAATAGGAAGGGTTTGGAGAGATATGGGTCGGGTGCTGGCAGTGGGACTAGATTGGGTTGGGATATCTGGTCGGCATGGACGGGTTGGACCGAAGGGTCTGTTTCCATGCTGTACATCTTTATGACTCTACGACATGTCCTTTCATGAGCAGTCTAACCTTTCAATGTGCAACTAAGTTAATATTTCAGATTTGAAGGCAGGAGTAGCAGTGAAGCTACAAGCTCTCACCATTAATCTGACAGCAACTTCCAGCATCCACACATGCACAGAAAAACCCAGAAATCAGCAAGGTGCTGACCAATTTCCCCCACTTCTCCCAAAGCATCTCACTCAGCAATTTGGCATTGGAATACATGCAAAGTCATGAAGATATGATATTTACCCCTGAGATACCCAGTAAGTTTAGAAGGTTAGGTAATCTCCATTTCAGGGTAAATGAATTTTTCATGGCATAACCAGTTTTAATCACTTCCACACAACCTCTCAGACCTTGAATGCTAACAATTTTGAATGTGGAGTCTCATTCCTTTAGCTTTCAATGATTGAAAAAGAATTTTTAAAAAACCTTTTCTTTCTATCACTCTCAATACTATTTTATTTCCCCTTTTCATTTTGAACATGAGTTTACATTGAATTAAATATTCTGACTTACTCTCCGTTTGAGACTCTGCATGTCTCAGTGAGGATTCTTCACTCTGACTGAGATGTATTGTTGCTTACCTGCATCAAATCTGCAATAGAGGGCACGATGCTGTTTCAGATGCCCATTCAGTTGCGATGTGAAAGTTCACTAAATACCTTTTGACAGCTGCAAGTGTGATGAACTGTGAACACCATTAGTTTGCCATGGATTGCAAAATCTGGGCCATCACGAAAACCAAGCTCAAATATTGTTTTACTTTCAGGATAATATGTACAGCGTAGTTATCAATGTGTGAATACGTTGTGTTGCAGCACTGACCATTTTATGTCATTTCACTTACAACGTCCCACCCTTGCTGTTGAAAGTGATGCAATGTACTATTTCCAAGTATCATTCCTAGCCCCTTTCTCTTATCTAAACTGATCTGAGCTTCTGCTGAGAATGGTGCTGAACAACACAGCCTATTGAGGCTAAAACCCTTCTCCACACTTTTGTTACCTCATGAGCAGATATTGCTGGTCTTAGAAGCTGTTTTTATAGCTGTACCATAAAAGGAAATTGGAAGCTTTATCAAAATATGGTACAATGCCTATGTACTGCTTTGGAGCGTTTTGGAATATTATTGAGAGATTTTAATAATATGTGTCTGATTTTTGAGAAATTTCTTAACCATCTGGTGTTAACCTATTAAAAAAATACTAGACTGCATAATTTCAACCTGAGTTGAGATGTTTCAATGCAAACTGGCTGATTTGTCAGGAAAACACATTTGTATTTTCTCATGTCTCTATTAATCAGAACAAGAACAAAACTCTTGGCTTTGTTCTCTTATATCCACATTCAAATTTGGGTAACAACAGATCTAAACATAAATCAAGATTATGTCAGATACCTACAGATAATAATTTTTTTTAAAACCCTAATTATTCAGCACCAATTCATTCCGGTCCAGTACTGGATTTAATAAATGATTGTACTAGCTGAACTTATTCCATCAGGTAGATTTATCAAACTGTTGCATTGTTTGATTTACTGATTTCAGGTGTGAGAAGGAAACACAAGTACCTATTGTCTATTTCCACTACAAAGAAATAAGATACAGGGTAAAGAATTCCACAGAGTCTTACTGTGATAATAATAATGGCAGCTACTTTAGTACAACAAGTAATGCTTTGGTTCCACTACAGTGTTTTGATAATTCACAAAAACAGCCAGTCTGCAATGTGTGCACTGGCTTCATCAAGAAATAACATGAAAAACAGCAGCTGCAAATGTATACAAGATGCATTTGTACACCAGTGTGGGACAGCAGGCCATCCTGTTAGAGAGGATGCTAATAAGACATACTGTCTTATTATCAACACAAAAAAAATTGAATGCATTACTCTCCTCTTTTCAGTATTTTACCATACAAATTATCAATCCAATATTGCAGCAGAAGGTCCATCTTACAATGCTGGCTGTAGAATCTTTTCTGGTTATCATGCGTCAAGTCTTCTATCTGTGACCCATGGAAATACATTTGCATCTACCGCATAAACATAACAATTATCCTTGAAACTGTAGCATCCACTTATATCTGCTCGTGAACAAGACCAGGTCTGTATGTATAGTATTTTCATTTTTGTCTCAAAGCTCTTTTGGTATAGAATACTGTGGACAAAAAAATAAAACTGTGTCAAAAAGTTCATTGGCATACCATTAATGAAAGGAATGCATGTGTTGGTACGCCCAACAGGTGGGAAGCTATCTGCAGATTGATTTGCTTAATGTAAATCATTTCTAACAGTGATGTGACTGTGGCTGTCAGAAAACAGTACCAGGAGGTAATACTTTTCATCATAGACCTCTCAATAAATTGGGGTGTTTCCTGCAGCTTACCTACCAATTCAAAACCTTGTCAAATAGTGAATATTTCAATACTTAAACTGCTCTTTTCATTGCTCCCAAAAACGGTAGCAAGACATTTTCATTTGACGTGTTGATTTTTCTTAATGAACCAGCTGCAGAGCAATACAGATTAACCCAGACAAAAGTACTAAACCTTTTGCCCTTTATAAATGTATATTCCCTTTCTCCAAGCCCTTTACAGCATGCATTTACACATCACAATGTGTACTATACTGCAGGTATAAACAGGAAACAAAGTAGTCTAAAACATAAAGTGCATCTAAATGGCTTTGCACAAAGTTCTAAACATCCATGGTTATACTTCTGTCAAACTCAGGATTGTTGTTATAAACTGTTGTCATTGGGTGGTAGGCTGGACAAACATGCTGTCTTCATTCTATAGAAGGCAGGAATTATTTTCTGCTTATTCACCGCTTCTTTCTTCTTTTCTCCGTCGCTTGCCTCCAGTGCTGGTCCACACAGGCACAGAGGCAGCAGCAACACCATAATCCTCCAACTTCAGTTTGAGCTGCAACAAATTGTGAGAAATAAGCATTAATTAAAATCTGCACACCAGTAAAGGAGTGACATCGAAGAAGTTGTGCAATGAGCCATCGCAACTGGGTTCAAAGGGTTGTCGAAGAAAATAACATTCCTGAAAAAGATACTCAAATAAAGGAGCTAAAAAGTTCAAGAATATCAGCCATCTGCAATCTTACGTTTATCACATGCTATATTATTACAAAGCCATTTGAATTAACCAGACAGTATCATAGAACCAGAAAATTGTTAGAGAACAGGAGGCCAATTGGCATATTGCTGGTTACAAGAGCAGATTGGATAAGTCTTATTCCCTACATGTCCTGCATGATTTTCTTCTCCTTAGGTGCTTATCCAATTCATAGAGTCATAGAGATGTACAGCATGGAAACAGACCCTTCGTGCAACTATTGACCAAATATCCCAATCCAACCTAGTCCTACCTGCCAGCACCCAGCCCATATCCCTCCAAACCCTTCCTATTCATATACCATCCAGATGCCTTTTAAATGTTGCAAGTGTACCAGCCTCCACCACTTCCTCTGGCAGCTCATTCCATACACTTACCGCCCTCTCGTGAAAAAGTTGCCCCTTAGGTCTCTTTCATATCTTTCCCCTCTCACTCTAAACCTATGCCTTCTAGTTCTGGACTCCCACACCCAGGGAAAAGACTATGTCTATTTATCCTATCCATGCCCCTCATGACTTTATAAAACCTCTAAGGTCACCCCTCAGCCTCCGACGCTCCAGGGAAGACAGCCCTAGCCTATTCGGCACAGTGGCTCAGCTGGTTAGCACTGCTGCCTCACAGCACCAGGTTCCCAGGTTCGATTCCAGCCTCGGGCAACTGTCTGTGTGGAGTTTGCACATCCTCCCCGTGTCTGCATGGGTTTCCTCCAGGTGTTCTGGTTTCCTCCCACAATCCAAAGATGTGCAGGTCAGGTGAACTGGCCATGCTAAATTGCCTCGTAGGTTAGGTGCGTTAGTCAGAGGGAAATGAGTCTGGGTGGGTTACTCTTCGGAGGGTCGGTGTGGACTTGTTGGGCCGAAGGGCCTGTTTCCACACTTTAGGGAATCTAATCTAAGGAGAAAGTGAGGACTCCAGATGCTGGAGATCAGAGCTGAAAAATGTGTTGCTGGAAAAGCGCAGCAGGTCAGGCAGCAGCCAAGGAGCTGGAGAATCGACATTTCAGAAGGGCTTATGCCCAAAACGTCGATTCTCCTGCTCCTTGGAATCTAATCTAATCTAATCTAATCTATTCAACTCAAATCCTCCAACCCTGGCAACATCCTTATAAATCTTTTCTGAACCCTTTCAAGTTTCACAACATCTTTCCGATTGGAAGGAGACCAGAATTGCAAGCAATATTCCAAAAGTGGCCGAACCAATGTCTTGTACAGCCGCAACATGACCTCCCAATTCCTGTACTCCGTACTCTGACCAATAAAAGAAAGCATATCAAATGCCTTCTTCACTATCCTTTCAAGGAGCTATGAACCTGCATTCCAAGGTCTCTCTGGTCAGCAACACTCCCTAGGACCTTAGCAGGACTTCAACACTTAATGGTAAGACTTGCTTTCCGAAAATGCAGCATGCCACATTTATCTACATTAAACTTCATCTGCCACTTCTCAGCCCATTGGCCCATCTGATCAAGATCCCATTGTAATCTGAGGTAACCTTCTTTGCTGTCCACCACACCTCCAATTTTGGTGTCATCAGCAAACTTACTAACTACACTTCTTATGCTCACATCCAAATGTATCTGCCTCCATCACTCTCTCAGAAAAGACATTCTAGCTCACAACTGCTGAGTTAATAGAAAAGTGTTTGTCTCTAAAAATCTGATCAAGTCTCTAAAATTGTCAAGATCTGTTTGAAGTGCACTTATTTGAAATATTAATTGTTTCTCCTTCCACAGATGCTATTGTACCTGCTGAAGTTTTCCCAGAACTTCTTTTGTTTTTTTTTAAAAAAATAGGCAGGTATTTGTGGCAATGTAATTTAATGCATGAGAGATCCGCCCTCATTTTCCAAAGCAAAATTAAGATCTAAATGAATGCTTGTGTAGATACAGTTTTGAAAGAGATTAATCTTAAGAGTTCACTGTTATTTCAGGCAAATATGTTTTACCCGTATTTATAGATGTCGTACTAATTTATTTTTGAGTTGATCTTATTTATTATAGTTAAATAATTGTCTCAGGCATTGGAAGTTTTAACTTTACCATTCTTGTCTGTGTAAAATCAGCCAACTAATTAAAACCATTTAACCTTTTTTCCAAAATTCCATTAACACCTCCCCTTCTCTTCCTTCTACAGTTGGGAATTACCAGCAACCTATTTCAGAGTTCATAATTTCAAATTAATAAGAATTATCGAGTTGGGTTTGCCTTCCACATCATCTTAACTTGAGAACATCTTTTACAAATTCATGCATATAGTTTAAAATAAAAATTAATACTTTCCACACAGATTTAGATCAATAATTACTTTGACGATACCAATTAATTTCCTGGTTTTTCAACTTTCTGATACACTTTGACTGTTTCATTCTTCCCCACCACAAATACAGGCATCCTGCCAGGTGGGAAATTAGTACCAACAAAACAACCTGTATTTGTATAGTATTTCTAAGAGACTGAAACATCCCCAAGGTGCTTACCAGCATGACAAATCATAACTTGATAGTAAATCACATGAGAAAATACTAGGTCAGAGGACCAAAAAACTGGTCAGATAGGTTTTAAGGAATGTTTTAGAGGAGAAAAGAGGGGTTTTTAAAGGAAGATATTCCAGAGCTTAGCATCCACCAGTTGAAGCAATAGCCAGCAATGGTGGAGTGATTATAACCAGGATGGCAAATGGCCAAAATGGGAGTGCAGATGTCCTGGAGGATTCTAGGGCTGGAGGAGAATACAGAAAAAAGGGAATTACTAGATCATGGAGGAATTTGAATAAAAGGATGATTATTTTAAAGCTGCTTAACTGAGACCTAATTAAGTCAGCAGGCACAGAGATGCTGTATGAACAGGACTTGGTTCAAGTTAAGACATGAATGCAGAGTTTTGGACAACCTCCAGTCTACAGAATGTAGAATGCGGGATGCTCACCAGGCATGTACTGGAACAGTCAAGTCTAGAAATGACAAAACAGCTGAAGGTTTCAGTACCAGATGACATGAGGCAGAGTGTTGTTGGAGAAGTGGATATATAGGTGACCTTAGTGATGATATGCAGCTAGAAGCTCCTTTCTGGGATAAATATGATACAGCGTGACAAATAACCTGATCCTGCCACAGCCTTCTGACAGAATGAGGTGGTGCTTGGCAGCTAGAGACCAGCAAAGCTCCCCCTGAGATGTGCTGCTCTGAGGGTTCAGGCACAACAAAGAGGGATCCACACAAGAAACATAATGAACGGGAACACGGGGGACTAGAATTTGAGGTCAGAAATAATGTTCTCTCTAAGCTTACTGAGAGTCGCACAGGTGCTTGATGTAAATACATGATCCCTTTTAATATTTTCTTGTGTAGCTTTGCATGCACTGTTAACTTAAGCAACCAGACTGATTCTTTGGGAACCTTCTGGTTGCTATGTGGCCACTCAGCATGGAGAGATCTGAATGCAATCATTTTGGTCTTCCCAATATTTAACTGGTGAAAATCTTTTGTCAATCATTCTGGCAAGTTAGTGAAAAAATCAAAAGGGGTGACGGTTGGAAACAGCCTAGTGTTGTGAGAGTACATGTGTAAACAGAGGCTGCATTTTCAGATGATGTAGGTTAGACTCTCAGAGAAAGTAAATAAGAGTTGCAGTGTGGGAGCAGCAGAGAAGTCACTGCCTGCCCCTTTTGCCCAGGGTGGGAGAGTCCAGAACAAGGGGGTATATGTGAGAGGGGAAAGATTTAAAAGGGACCCAAGGGCCAACTTTTTCCACACAGAAGGTT
The DNA here is from genome assembly GCF_004010195.1 of Chiloscyllium plagiosum. Classification (NCBI taxonomy): domain Eukaryota; kingdom Metazoa; phylum Chordata; class Chondrichthyes; order Orectolobiformes; family Hemiscylliidae; genus Chiloscyllium; species Chiloscyllium plagiosum. The sequence continues at coordinate 27,378,259 of NC_057740.1, read as the reverse complement.
GCACATGTATGGCATGAGCTGCCAGATAAAGTGGTGGAGGCTGGTACAATTACAACATTTAAAAGGCATTTGGATGGGTATATGAACAGGAAGGGTTTAGACAAATAAGGGGCAAATACTGGCCAATGGATCTAGTTTAATTTAGATTATCTGGTTGGCATGGATAAGTTGGACTGAAGGGTATGTTTCGGAGATGTATATTTTTATGATTATAAACAGAGTGGAACCAGGTGAAGGCACTCTCACCCAACTGGATATCAGGGATAATGTGATTGAGGATGGTGCAGTCAACAGTGTCAAAGCCTGCGGACAAATCAAGAAGGCTGAGGAGGGATAGCTTATTTTCATCATTGTCACAAAGGATGTCATCTGTGACTTTGATACAGAGCAGTTTGTGAACTGTATTAGGAGAGGGTCTCAGGAACACATTTGGCAGGTGACAGTACATCACTCAGGAGGATGTTACAGAACCTGTCTCCTGTGTGACTTCAGAGTGGGAAATTTTCACAGAAAGCTACAAAAACCATTACAAATTCTGCAATTAGGCATAACTTTGAGAGTATAAAAAACAAGTTTGCCATGGAGAGATACTGAGAATTGAAACTTCTCTGCCTTCGGCAAACCTAACCACATTTAAACTGGGAATAACAATATAATGTCACTGAGTTATGTCAATAATTAAGTTTCCCTATAATGATCATCGACTTTAACATGAGCAGTCAGCAAGCTCTCCTTAGCATGGTGACAAATCCCATAAGTGTAAAAGCAAAGTGAAAAGACAGAACATGACACAATAAAACTGTTCATGTCACCCACATTTCAATATTTAACTGTGTTTTTAAGAAACTAAAACTAATTACCATTTTATTTGGAAAGACTGAAAATCAAGATAATATGAGAATCCACTTAATGTCAGTCAGTCCATTCATACTAGGGTCATCTTCCTTCAACAAACTCCAACACAATCTACAAAAAAAGTGTTTAAACACATTTTTAAAACATGGCTATCACTGACTGGGCAAGCATTAATACCCACCCCATAATCATCATCAAGAAGGTGGTGATGAGTTGCCTTTTCAAGCCACTACAGTCCATGTAGTGCAAGTTCACCCACAATGTTGTTGGGGAGGGAGTTCCAGGAGTTTGACCCAGTGACACTAAAGGAACAGCGACATATTTTCACTTCTGTATGGTATGTGGCTTGGAAGGGAACTTGCAGGATGTCGTGTTCCCATGTATGCCTCTATGGGAGAGGGTATGGGTTTGGAGAGTGCAATCTAAGGCAATTTGGTGAGTAGTTAAAGTTCATTTTGCAGATGGTAAACACTGGTACCACGGTGCATCAATGGTGGAGGGATTGAATAGTGAAGGTTTTAGATGGGTGCCAATCTAGTGTGCAGCTTTGTTCTGAATAAGCGATGTTGGGGCTACATACATCCAGGCATTCCATCACACACTTGACTTGTGCCTTGTGGATGGTTTTGAGCAATCAGGTGAGTTACTCACCACAATATTCACAGTCTCTTAACTGCTCTTATAGTACAGTATTTAAAATACTAATCCAGCTCAATTTCTTGTCAATAGTAGCTCCCAGGATGTGGATCGTAGGGGATTTAGCAATGGTAATGTGTTAGATTCTCTTTTGTAAGAGATGGTCATTGCCTGGCACTTGTGTGGTGTGCATATTACGTGCCATTTATCAGTCCAAACCCAAATATTATCTAGGTCTTGATGCATATGAACACAAATTGCTTTAATATCTGGAGAATCATGAATGCACCATGTTCCAAACTAATCATCAGTGAACATCTTGACCTCCTACCTTATGATTGAGGGAACGTAACTGATGAAGCTGCTGAAGATGACACTGCACATTACCTGGGTAATATAGCAATGTCCTAGTACTGAATTGATTGACTTATAACAAAAACAACCAGCATCCTTTGTGCTTGGTATGATTCCAAATGGTAGCCAGATTCTCCCTCGATCCCACAGACTCCAGCTTTGAGGATTCCTTGATGACACACTCAAATAATGTCAAAGGTAGCCACCCACACTTCCCCTTGAGTTCAGTTATTTTGTCCATGCTTGGACCATGTCTGTAATGTGATTAGGGTCTGAGTGGGCCTGGTGGAAGCCAAATGAGCAACAGTTAGCAGGATACTGTTGAATTAATGTCACTTGATAGCACTGTCTATGATACCTTACAGCACTTTACTGATGTCTGAGAATAGACAAATCAGGTTGGATTTGTCCTGCTTTTTGTGGACAGCACATACCTTGTCAATTTTCCACATTACTGGATTCCAATATTATAATTGCAGCACAAAGCTTGGCTAAGGGCATGCATAGTTCTGGATTCTCTTCAGCAGATTCTTGATATCAAACGAGGTGTATCGAATTGCCAATAGACTGGTACCTGTGATGCTGGGGACCTCTAGAGGAGACAGAGTTGGATCATCCAGCTCCTTTTGGTTCTTACATTTCTTTCTATTCTGTTTTGTTTAGTTTATAATCATGGAGGAGACCATAATCCAGAGGCCCAGGGTAATACCTTGGGAACACAAATTTAAATGCCACCTTTGCACCTGGTGGAATTTGAAATAAATTGATAAAGTCAGAATTTAAAAAAATATCAGTCTCACCAATGGTAAACAAGAAACAACTATCGATTGCTGTTATCAAAAACCTACAGAGTTCATTAATACCCTTTAAGGAAGAAAGGAAATCTACCATACTTACCTGGACAAAGTGGCTGGTTCTTAAACACTGTTTCAACTGTTCCAGCAAGCTACTCATTTCAGAGGTAATTAGGGACAGGTGTCAAATGATGGCCTTGCTAGTGACACACACCCATGAAAGAATAAACAAAAAGTTGGTATCAAAAACCTTGGTTCAAGAATGCATCTCCTGATATTGATGATTTGGAGGAGCTGGTGTTGAACTGGGGTGTACAAATTAAATCACACAACACCAGGTTATAGTCCAACAGGTTTATTTGGAAGCACTAACTTTCAGGTGCTGCTCCTTCAACTGGTAGCACAACCACCTAATGAAGGAGCAGTGCTCCGAAAGTTAGTGCTTCCAAATAAACCTGTTGGACTGTTACCTGGTGTGATTTTTAACCTTCTCCTGAGTTTACACACAATTAAAAATAGAAAACCTACTTCAATAAGTGATTATTGATATTTATTACAAAACTTAGAATAGGGTATTCATGCTCACCTCAATTAATTGCTGTTGGCTAAACAAGGCTCATCCCTATATTTAGGGCCCATTCTTCTGACCCTTCTCAACAGGAAATTGATGATTTGGAAAAAACATTGTCTAAAGATAATAAGACTGCGATTTTATTGCGAGTCTTTAATATGTAAGGTTGCATTCTGGTGTGCAACGAACTGTCTGGATAACTCAGTTTAACTGTAATATTTATCTCTGGTCATGATAATAGGTCAACACCAATCATCATCCTATTACATGTGGAGATATTCATTATATAACACATTGCTATGCCAGCTGCACTCGAGAAAGATGAGAAATCATTGCCATTGCACAACATTATGCAGACAGTATTGGAGAGAGAGCAATGTGTACTTTACATATATTAATAGGTCTGACCCATATGATTGGCAGCCGCAGCTATAGCGCACAATGTGAACACATGGATACTGGCATTTCTTAAGTATATTAAGTGACAGTGAATTGTCAGTCATTATATATGTCTCAGGAACAGAACAAATTCAGATAGAATAGAAACTCTGATCAATTTAGCTAGATCAAGACAAATAAAGGAAACAGTTATTTGGAACACAAGGGTGTTTATGTACAATATAATGAGGGTAGCAGTCAGGACTTATGGAAGATGACAAGAAGCAGGAAGATTGGGTCACAATGTCAATCAGCAAAGGTGTTATCCTCAGTATGTGTTATTCTGAACTTCAAACTAATTACTTATTATAAAACTGGACACAAAAATGTTGGGAAAGATGGCTGAAGGGTCACGTGACTTCTTTTCTGGATTAGAAAATGTCCCTCCCTTAAAAGGGAATAAAAGAATATTCCAAACTAATATGATTCAGTTCCTGAACCCATGGCTTCCTCATCATGCGATTTTAAACAATTTTTAGTCCTTTTCCCAAGTAAGGTAGAGTGCTTATGTTGATTACACATTCTGAATTGTAGCTGAACACCTCTGAAGATTTGAGACAGTCAGTATCTTTGTTTTGGAATGACGCATTTAAATCAGATAACAACTTAAGAGTTCTGAGGAAGGGTCACTGGACCCAAAACATTAATTCCGATTTGTCTCCACAGATGCTGCTAGACCTGTTGAGCTTTTCCAGCAAACAAATTCAGAAAAAGCAAAAAGACATCAGGTTGCCAGAGTCTATAACTTATTTCAGTTTGAAGTTCACATGATAACCAACCTACCAGCTAGTCAATTGAATAAACCTAGTTACCTGTTACTCTCCAACTTACAAAACCTTTACTTCAACTTTAAGTTATCAAAATCATCCAAGAAACCACAGGTTGCCACATGGGAGGCAGGACATTGTAAATTGGAGACTGAAATAACTACAACCTGTAGCAGTATACTTTTGTCTTTACCTGCAACCAAACTTTAGGTATATGTGTATATGTACGAGACTGAGTGGGTAACATTGTGCTAATGCAGGTTAAATATGAGACAATAAATAACCTTCTTCATTTCAAAAACCACAAAGGCTTATAGCTGTAATAATCTGATTAGAATCTACACTTCAGAAGATAAGAAAACATACACTTCTTACCATAAGAACAGACAGTAGGAGAGGAAACGACATTGTTGTTCAAACCCCTATCAATGTACTTAGCCACTGGGTGTATCATGCTAGTAATCTGGGATTGAATGAAAACCAAGTTGGTAGGAGTCTACGTTATAGCAGAATTAGAATGGCAAATTCCAAAGTAATTCTACTGGCTACAATACAGCTCCTTGCCAACATCGGAAATTTGAGGCAACTTCCAGTGGCTGCCACAGTCTCAACATACCTCAAATTTTATGCATCCAGCTTCCACCTACATAACCAGCAAGACAGGACAAAAGGAGCATGAAGTGCCACAAAGTTTGCTGCTTTCAAATGTTGGTGGTTACTGGTATTTTATTTAGAATCATTGAGTTGATCACTTTCACCATTAACAATGACAGCACAATATATTACACTCAGTCTTCTTTATTTGCTACCTGTGGGTCCAGGTACTCTCAAGATTGGACCCAGGCCCTCAGCTGATTTGAAATGTCTCCAAAAGAGCAGGAATGCATATATGGTAATCCTCAGTGTGCAAGTGGGTGTAGGAATACACCCATTATCTCTTATGACATCTGGGTGCAAGCATCTGCATCTCATGGTCTAGTCCAGTTCCACAAGTGGTCAGTCTTGGTAATCTCTGCACAGGAGAGGGTATTAGTGGTCTCCACCTTGTTATCTGCTGTTCACCTGTACCTCTATTCCTAGCAAATATTGAGGAGCGAGTGAACATTCTATCCCACTGCTGACTCTCCACTATTATGAAGGATTGCGCACATTAACAAGTCAAGATAATACCCTGAGTCATCACAGAATGAAAAAGATAGCTGCAGACTGGTGGGAAGGGGCATAGGAGACACTCTGGATGTTCAGATGATGGGAAGCTGCTAGAACAGAGTGACACTGCTGACTACGTAGCTTCCAACCATAAAACCGTAAGGAATAAGAACAGTGGGCCATTCAGCCCTTCGAACCTACTGTGCCATTCAATAGGATAACAGCTGATCCAACATTCCTCACGTCCACTTCTCTGCCTTTTCCAGTAACCCTCGTTCCCTTACTGATCAGGAATCTATTTATCTCAGCTTTAAATATATACAAGAACTCTGCCTTCATAGGTCTTTGTGACATGGAGTTCCAACGACTCTTAACAGTCTGAGGGAAGAAATTCCTCCTCTTCGCAGTCTTAAACTGGTGCCCTTTTATGCTGAGTCTATATCCTCTGGTCCCACACTCTCCCAAGGGATGAAATATCCTGTGAGCATTTAGCCTGTCAAGCCCCATAAGAATTCTTTATGTTTCAGTGAGACCACCTCTCAGTCTTCTAAATTCCAATGAGCACAATTCCAACCTGTTTAGCCTTTGCTCATAAGACAATTTTTCCTTACCAGAGACCATCCTAGTGAACTGTCTCTGAATTGCCTCCAATGAAACAATGCCCTTCCATACGTGCACCTGTACACCTCATACAGTTGCAGTAAGACTTCCTTACTCTTATACTCTAAGTCTCTTGAAATAAGGGCCAAGATTCCATTAGCCTTCCTGATTATCTGCTGCAGCTGTATTCTAGTTTTCTGTGTTTAATGCACAAGTACATCCAAGTCCCTATGAGTCACAGCTTTCTTCCGTTTTTTTCTCAATAAAATAATACTATGTTCTTTTGTTCTTCCTTTCAAAATAATCAACGTTGCATTTTCCCACCATGAGGGCCATCAGACTCAATCTGAGCCTTTTAACAATCTCAATAGCCCCAGAATTATTTATTTACAAATGGTGGTGGAAGAGGCATTGACTTTGCATACAGCTTCACTCTATAATTTGACTGAGGCCAAGGGTGGGTGTGTAGGTGGCTGGCTGGGCACTGTACCACTAAAAACACACATATTATCTACATTCAAGTATTGCTCCTGGCAGACATGTCTAGTGGCATCCAGATGCTAGCCTTCATCTGTCCATTGTGCAGAAGACAATATCCAATGTCCAAAGTTTTGGCTGTTCTATGCATAACCGGCAGAATCAAGTTCGCTCAGCAGTCACTGGCAATCCAGTATAGGAGGCACAGCAACTTCAATTTCCAGGGTTTTTAATAGTCCACAGACAATCGCAGCTAAATAGTTTTTAAAAACGCATTCATATAAAATGGCAAGATTAGAAGCAATGGTAAAACTTCAATCGAAGGGTTGAACTGGATAGGGATAACAATGAACCTCAAATTTCCGCTTTGTTAATTTTTACAATGAAGTATTTGTAATGCTACATGCAGGCAGTTTACAGTAAATACTTAACTAAAACAAAATAGTTTTAGTACAAATATTTGTTCGGATCCTATTGCTGTTTTGTGAGGTTTCCAACAGATATACAGCTAACATCAATACAGCTTAAAACATGCTGATTTGAAAGTAATTGATTATTGTTTAAATAAGCAGAGTTGTGTGATATGGAGTGACCCTGTACTTGGCTCAGGAAACAAATTCAATCTTTATATACCACCACATTTTCTATTGAATCTTGGAATGGTTAACACAGAAATAAACATTGAAAGCAAAAAGATTGTTAACAGTTACGTGAAGATTTTAGGTCCAGAAGAGTCCATTAGGTTAATTCTATGTAGTTGATTAAGCAGGCAAATCTTAAAAGGAAATAATGATGTGATCGATTGAAAGGGGAAGATTGAATTTTAAAATTATTTCATGGGATCGGGACATCACTGGTAGGGCCAGTATTTGTTGCTCCTTTTCTAATTTGTCTTGAGTTGAGTGGCTTCCCAGTTCATTGCATATAGCAGTTTTGAGTCAAACGCAATGCTGTAGGTCTGAAGTCACATGTAGGCCAGACTAAAGAAGAATGGCAGATCTCTTTCCTCAGATGTTAACAAACCAGATGGATTTTTACAACAATTGATGATAGTTTCATAGTTACCCTTACTGAGATTAGCTTTATACTCCAGATTGTATCATACCAATTTAAAGTTTACCAGCTGCCATGGAGAGATTTGTATCTATGCTTTTGAAGCATAAACCTGGGCCCTGGATTACTAGTCTAATGATATTACTGCTATGCTATTGTCCAGTTAGTTTTTTCCCCAATGCTATGGTCTGTCTGGGTCCTCCAGTCAAGTAATGCCAGTAAATTTCCACTAAAGTCAACAGCTAACAACGCTCACAAGCTTGGACCACTGATAGCTTTTCATCCAGCTTTCATTGCTACATGTTGAGAACCATCTGGACTTTTATAAAGCAGCAGGGCTGAAATCAAAAATTCAAAAGGCATAAGAGTGATCCAGTGCCCTCCCACAATTATAGTATCAAGTCTCCATAATTTTAAATAGGAAATTAATATTATTATTGAGATTCCCTGGTGTTCTTAGTCATGTTCCCTAGTCCAGCACTTGACAGAAGGCAAATTAGTGAAAACATCTTCAGGCACAAAGCCCATGCCTAAAAACCATTACGTTGACATAGTGACGGTGCAGTGATATGAACAGCTTTTATATTGAACCTTACCTTCTGAGGAAAGGCAATAAAGAACCTTGACATGAAATAGTGTTCAGGTCAGTTCTCTCACTTTTCTCCCTATATCTGTTCATGAAATATTTTCCTCTGAAGAAAATCCATTTCTAACCAGAGTTTGAGGGATTTTACACTCAACTGGAAACAGACAAATACACTAATCTCATATGTTTGTACTGTGCATATTGACTTTTATATACTTTAGAATGATATAAGGACATAAAACAGAGGAGCAGAAGGCAATTCAGCCCATCAAGTTTGTTCTGCTATTCAATGTCACCTGGGCTGATGTGATAATCCTAAACACTTCCCTGCCTTGTCCCATAAACCATCATTTCCTTCCCGATTAAAAATTTGTATGGCTTAGTCTCTACAATAGTCTGCAGTGAAGAATTGCACAAATTCACAACTCCATGGGAGAAGAAATTCCTCCTCATACCTGACTTAAATGGGTAACATTTTAATCTGAGGTTACGCTCTCTGGTGTTAGGCTCTTCCACCAGGGAAAAACAAAACGTTCCACATCTATCATGTCAAGTTTCCTAAGAACCTTATTTATTACAGGAAGGTCTCCTCCCGCACTTAGAATTAGTTTTGAAGGACTGACAATATCACTGATATATCTTTCAATATAAGATTGCCTAGCCATACATTTTTCAGTTTCTTTTGACATATAATATTGCTTTCATGAATGAAATTTTGGAATCACAATTATTTTGTGGAAAGGAAATATTAAAATATCTGGTGAGCACTGCAATTAAAAGGTACCTAGATTTCAAACTTAGGGAGTTACTGGCCTTTCACCCTTCAAGCCTGCAATAAACAAAAGAGCTAAAGGGATAGCACGATTGTCACAAAATATCCTCAGTGTTCTACTAACCTGATAATAAATTCTCAAGTCATGTGACTTGAGCCAAAAGCTAACTCCACAGCCATTTGCTCCAAGTTCCATCAATAGATGAAGAATGTGCTGGAAGTGATTTCTTGGTGACGAAATAGTTTTACTTAACTTGATTCTTCTCCATCCTCCAAAATTCATAAGGTAGTTTGGTACTGTAAACTTCAAAACTTTTATAACTGTTCATGGATTGAAAGAATCAGCAATAATTTTGTCTAGAATAAACTTTTAAAGGGTATCGGGCAGCATAGTGGCTCAGTAGTTAGCACAGATGCTTCACTGTGGGTTCGGTTCCACCCTCAGGTGACTGTTATGTGTGGAGTTTGCACAATCACCCTGTGTCCGTGTGGGTTTTCTCTGAGTGCTCGGATTTCCACCCACAGTACAAAGATGTGCAGTTTAGGTGTGTTAGCCATAGGAAATGCAGAGTTATAGGGATAGGGTGGGTCAGGGTGAAGTCGATGGGCTGGCCTGCTTCCACACTGTAGGGATTCTGTTGTACTTTGACAAGGACAAACCTATATACAAATTGAAAGCAATTAGCCATGTCTGGGGGAAAGAGTCATCAAAGCTACATTAACTGTTTTGATTTCGGGCTAATAACTGGCTGCTTTATGCCATAAGGACAAATGATTGCCCTGCAGAAGAATTTAAGGAATTAATCACAGGAAAGTTGCAACTTCAAACAGACCGTTAAGGCTGACTGTAACAAGGAACAAAGAAGTTACTTCTGAAAAGGAAGCTGCTGCCGACTCAAGGACTCCAAAAGAGTAATCAATATTTTGGATGAGGGAATCTAAAAATCTAAGGGACAAAAAAAAACCTGTATAAGAATTCAACTCCAGAATTTTTTATTAGCAGAACTTTGAAGAACAACGCTGTACAAGGATCAAACACTGGACATTTCCAGAGACAGACACTTTGTTTGGAATCATAGCTGAATTCCACCATTAATCGGTTAATAGCCTGGTTGGGTTGTGAGACTTAACTTGCTTACTCGAGGGGTCTTATTTTGGCTGCTACATGCAATAAAGTTTAAACCATTGTTTTAGTACTTGATTGCGAGATTTCTTAATAAGTTGCCAAATTAGAGGTAACTTGCGGTGATTTACCTACAACAGCAGATAAAGGTAATAAAGAATCACCATCAATTTCTAACTTGAGCAGTCTTGAAAGTTTAGGTTAAATATACGAAAACCTCAGATGTTTATGCTCGAATCTTATTCGCATAAATAGTACTACTGGTTTAGTCTGAGCACTAGTTGCTTCCTCTTTCGTATGAACAAAAATTTCTTTATTTCTTAAAGACTGGGATAGCTCCATTTTGCAACTGCTTTAAATATTAAACCATAACTCATTAACCAGAAGTCTTTCTGGTATTTTTAGCTTTCCCCAAAGAAACTGACTTTAAACTTGTACTTGCTAATTTCCAAGGAGTTAAAAATTTCACCCATATAGGTACAATTATTTTCTTCCTTTTCAATATAGAAGTTCTTTTGCAAATCCCAATGCTGTAAAAGGAGGAAAAGGGAGACTGACTCATGGAATTTTATTAATATTGATTGCTGAAAAAAAACAGTAGGATGAGTCATTCCAACTGAACTAGTACCATGACATGAATGAACAAAGCCAGAGGAACGTTCAAAGTAAAATTGCAATGTACAGCTTTTCACCCTCCTCCAGACTCCGACCCATATCCTCTAACGATCTCAAGGCTATAGAAGGCCCACATATTAACCCATAAAAGAGGTTTAGCAATAGAACACAAACAGGTGCAACAAACTTCACTTGTATCAAAATTTGGCATGCTCCTGTGCAGTGCTGTAGTTCCACTTGGCTGGTGCAACGCTGAGATGTGAGCAAGAGCTGAGAATAACAGCATCACCTTGGTGGTAATGTTTCAGTCATTAAATTGCTTGGTGTGTTGCTGCCAGGTTTTCAGAGGATTCTTTGGGAATTTACTTGTTACGCTACCACTAATGTGCAGCCAATTGGTAGGTCAATCTTCTCCTTCACAAGTACTTCCGCAGTCATCTGATCATCAGAAGGCCATTGCAACACGCGGATTGCAATAATTTTCATCAATTTTTAAACAAACAAAAAACAACCAAGATGCTCATCTAATTCTCAGTCCTTTTGGTTTTATATTGATCCATTTTTCTCTCTGGCATGTGAATACACAGGATTGACTTGACAACTTAGGCACTGCCTAGAAGTAACCTACTGTTTTCCTTTGCTAATAACTGGTGCTTCTCTCTCTCTTTCATTAGTTCCTGGCCCAACAGTAACAGCAGCATCCACAGAGTTGTCCAGAAAATCTCTTCCTGCTCACACTAAGACTTGCAATGCCCCCAGTTGGCAAAGTTAAGTATTACTCAAAGTTATTGTTTCAGACTTTTCATTAGTCTTTGTCACAGGCTGTCTGTAACTCCTTTGTCACCGAATGGCTAAATTTCAACTGAAAACAACAAATGCTGGATATCACAGCGAGTCAAACAGCATCCACGGAGAGACAGCAAGCTACGATTTTGCCTGTCCTCGGATGCTGCCTGAATTGCTGTGCTCTTCGAGCACCACTGATCCAGAATAAAGTTGAGTCTAGCTGACTCAATTCCAATCTGTCATTGTTAGCTATATGTATTTTCATGTATTTGCAATCAAGAACTTATTTCTGTTCACTATGCTGTTATAGGAGTGACACATCCAAAATTGGGACTTACACTGAGGTGTCATCATCTTCTGCAGCTCTCAAATAATATTCACATCCCTTGGCTACAATTTCAATACCATCGGTCATATAAAATTCACCCTTTCGTGAGAACTTGCTTGTCTAACATTGTGTGCTTGGTTTCCATCGAAGCTAGCCTTTACGCTGCAAGAAATATGCAGTTCCTTAACTCCATCAGAAAAACTGGGGGTGATGTCTTGAGAGTTTCTTAAAATCATGCAAGAAGGCAAATTTTACAAATAAATTTGGCAGGATATAATCACCAAACAAGTATGTGCAGTTCTGAGAATCAAACTGAATCATTATTAATGGATAGCAAAACTCTACAGTTTTTCAAACAAATTAACTGATGTTGGCATCAAAATTGTTCTGTAAGTATGGAGAACTGCAATGCATCAAACCCAGGCTAAGCTTAACTGCTATACTTTCACTAACTCTCCCTATAGATGCTGCCTGACCTGCCAAATTTCTCCAACACTTTGTTTTTATATTGTTACTTCATATAATATCATGTGGTGGAAACTTGTTCCACTTCCTTTTTCAGAAGTATTTCTCTCGGGCCTCATTCACGATGAGGGGCTTTTGCTTGAACCGGCGACTCTCCTTCTTTGGATGCTGCCTGACCTGCTGTGCTTTTCCAGCACTACACTCTTGACTCGGGTCTAGCGCCACCTGTTGGTAGGTATTGGCGTCTGTGAGTAGTGCATTGGCTTTCTCTATGTAGCCCCTTCTGTTTAGGATGACTGCGAGCCGACCTTTGTGTACAGATAATGTAATGATGTTTTTGTCTTTTTTGAGGTTTTCTAGGGCTTTCTTTTCTTGTGTGTTCAGTTTGTTTCCTTCCCTCTTTCGACTCAGAGTAGGTGCAACTGTCTGTCTGATCGTTTGTTGTGTTTCTTCAGTGAGTTTGTTGTCCTTCAATGTGGTTGCTAATGCCGCTAGGAAATCCTTCATGTCAGCGTCTCGGTAATTGAAATTTAATCCTTTCATTAGTACCGCTTTTTGTGTGTCTGATAGGGTCCAGTCTGATAAGTTCTTTATCCATGCCCCTGTGTTATCGGTTTTGTCTTTTTTTGAGAGTTTGTCAAGTTTTTTCTTCAGGTCCCGATTTTTCTTTATCTGTGTTTATCTCATTGTGTCTATTTGCAAGTTTCCAGTAAGTTTTCAAAATTAGGCTGTTGCTGTTTTAAGTGCAAGCAGTCTAGTTAGCAATTTTTAAAATCTTTTAATCTGAAAAAAAACTAAGAAACTGATGACTTAATTGCTCAGATTCATCCATTACCAGTCTCTTCTTCCTGACTATTTTAAATCCCTTGCAATTTAATACTGACAACATAAAGAAAGTTTCATTTTCTGCTCAAGTAATTAATGTGCTCCAAAAACAATGGGTCCATGCTGTGGCACAGCAATTGGCACTGCTCGCTCAGAGTACAAGAGACCTGGGTTCAATTCCAGCCTTGACTGACTGCTTGTGTGGAGTTCGAACATTCTCCCCATGTTTACATGGGTTCCTCTTGGTGTTCCGGTTTCCTCCCACAGTCCAAAAACATGCAAGGTTTGGTGGATTGGCCATGCTAAAAATTGCCCTGTAGTGTCCAGGGAGGTGTAGGCTAGGTGGATTAGCTGCAGTAAATGTAGGGTTACAGGGATAGGGAGGGACGCTCTCCGAAGGGTCAGTGCACACTCGCTGGGCCAAATGGCTTAATTCTGCACAGAAGGGATTCTATGAACTAATTTCTGAAGAAAAGTACTTTTTTCCAAATTGATATTGCCTTTAACATTTGCTGTTTATATTCTCTTTGTAAATCATTTCAAATATTGTTGCTATTTTGTAACTTACTACTTTGCAATTTCCTCCAATAATTACCATATACTTCCTCTGCAAAATTTGCAAAGATTTGTAATATCATTTGTTTTAATGAGATCTGCACACTTATCCATTGCAACAAATGATTAAACTGAGGCACAGAATTAACATTTATATTAAATAGTAAATTGTTAAGTGTAAATATTTTTGGTGAATGGAAAATAATTGGCAAATGAGGATCAAAATGGAAAAATGTGAACTTATTCACTTTCCCAGGTGAAACAGAAAACTAGCACAATACTTAAATGTAGAGAGACTGCAGAACGATGTGGTTCATGGGGATCTGGGTGCCCTGGTACATGAATCAAAAAAATTAGTAAATGGATAGAACATAGAACAATACAGCACAGAACAGGCCCTTTCCCTCTATCCCATGCCTCCTGATAGGAAGGCAAATAGAAATTTGGTCCTTATTGTTAGAGGCACGAAGTACACAAGTAGGCAAGTTTGACTACATCATCTACTACATCAGAATATTCACTGGAGCAATGCTTCCTTTGTTTCGAATTTAAAGCTACAACAAATTCTGAACCTTCATCAAGAGTTTTATCAGTTTCTTTAGTCAATACTGCTCTTTGTTCCACCTAGTGGTAATATTTAGTATCATCAGAAATTTCATGAATTGCTTCTACACAAGTTATAACTAAAATTGCATTCAAACTGCATTTCTAAATTGTTGCATGGTTGTAAAGTAGGAAATTTATTTTCTCCTCAAATCTCTTTTTTTCTCCTGTTTGCACTTAGAGATGGTGAGTCATTGTGGTGTGCAGTCGTCTACGGAAGGAAATCTAACAACCTTTCCACTGGAATTGAATGTAAGCAATTAAGTCATACCCTGTTCAGTTACTTTGACAGAGTTTCAAAAAGCTATTAATTCACCCATGCAGTTAACATTGCTTTGGCTATGAGTTGTAGCCTTGGTCAATACTTCTCCACTATCTCTGGGCACCAAAATCAACTTCAACATTTCCACTATAAGCCTGGCTGGAAATATATTAACTTGTTGTTCGCATGATTTGAAATAAAATATTCAATATGTTATGGATAAATTTCTCGGCTTAACCGAACCTATGAACTGGACTAGAAATTTTAAATTCTAGCTGGGCATGCAAACTAGCTGGGCCAGAGTTTATGCCAGGTTTGATAAATTAATCAATAAAGTTACTTCATCAGGTTACACATAAAATTTGCATTAATCCTTTCACTTCAAGTATTTGGTTTTAGGCTCAATTTCTGCAGGGGTCCAGGTTTTTGTGGAAAATCAGCCAGGAATGCTGAGTCTAGAGGAAATTAAAGGCATGAATAAGGATCTTAGCAGCAGATGGGCTGCAACAGGGGTGAAGTTAGGTAATGTTACAAAGGCGTTGCTGGGAAGAGCAAGGGGAGTCGGTGGCTTGGAAATGAAGTTGGGAGTATGGACAATAAACAATGGTTTTAATCTTAATATTTAATTAGAAAATTTCTTTTTCTTATTTCGCATTGAATGCCAGTTAAGCAGTGAGATAATTTCGAGACAGTGGAGGAACCTTGAGAACTGCTGCGGTAACGTTAGACTAACACTCTGCATTTAGATGATACCGAAGGGTAGGACATGGATGAAAAAGATGAGAGAGCCACTTGACCGGAAGAGATGATGTGGGGCCAGGAAAGGAAGTCATTGCAAGAGTTTATCTGCGACAATTAGATATGAGTGGGACCAGGTGAGAATAGCATGCCACAGTTGGACAGCATGGAGAGGTGGAGGAGGATGGCATGGTCAATTGTGTCAAAAATTGCAGACAGGTTAAAAATGACAAGGATAGTTCACTTTTACATAGATGCAATTTGTGACTTTGAGAGAAAAGGGAAGGATGATAACACACAAAGACTATGGGGTCAAGGGTTGGCTTTTGGAGGAAAGAAGTAATGACAGAATTAAACCACAAAAAATTTTTTCAAGTCAGTTTCCCTTGGATTTACAGAAGCAAAGATTAGGGTCACATTAGCAAAATCTGCCAGTGAAAAGTAATAATGGTTTTACTAGGGATGAGAGCAAAGGTGAAGGGGAGGAGAGAGCACAGTCCAGCAATATTCAAATAATAGATACACAGATCTAATGAGGAAGGTTAGATCTCTTGAAATAAATCTATCATTCTTCCTCAGGATAAAAATAAGACCTGTATCAAAGTACTGAAATCACAGAAGGTTATATCTTAAAGAACTACACATACAGAAAAGCATGCAAACTACTCCAAGAAACAGTTTTTCAGGTAATGAGGAGAAGAAAGCCAGTGCAGTAGTTTATGAATTATTCATGACAAGTCCAATATTTCTGATATCTCATGAAGGATGCATCATAAGGAGATAGATTTCACTAATCAACTCTGAAGTGAATAGTGTGAAGCACTGGATGGAATATTAACATCCTGATTTTCTCAGATGAAATTATAGTATGATTTTAGCCAAGACAAAAAAGTGTTCTTACAGAAGTTAACATCAACCTTTCAGCAAAGCACAAACTACAAAAATTCTACCTGTTCAAAAAGGGGTTAGCTCAATGAAATGTAAATGCTACAAACGTCACCAATCATGCTCTGATATAATAGTTCTGATTGTCAGTTTGTTCAAAATCAAATACTGCTCAGGAGTAAAACAGGTAAACAGCACCAACACGTATGACATTCCTCCATTATATTTGCTGTGAAAGGCAAATAGATTTTCTTTATTCATAAAGATGTGGGGTGTCATTGGTAGGTACTTGTTATCGATACATTAATTATTTGGGAAAGGAGAACCACTTCTTGAACCACTAGTCCTTGCAGTAAAAGTTATCAGAATATTTGTTTGGTAGATAATTCTAGGATTTTTATCCAACAATGAAGAAATAGCAATTGCAGAATAACATGGTGATCACTGTGTTCTCACCGTTCTTGTCCTGGGTCATGAGTTTGAAAGATGCTGTCATATAAGCCTTAGCAAGTTGCTCGAGTGCATCGCCTGGATCATACACTCTGCAATCACATGGTGTCAGTGAGTGGTTGGAGTGAATGGGATTCCACCGAAGTAGACTGTTTGATTTGAATAGTGTCAAGCTTCTTGCGTGTTGTTGGTGCTGTGCTCATCAAGGCTTATGCAGAGAATTCCATTACATTCCTGTGCCTTGTAAATGGTGAATAGGCTTTGAGGAGTCAGTTGGAGATATTTGCTGCAGAATACCCAGTCTGAGGCCCGTTCTTGTAGTCACAATATTTACACCACTCCTCTAGTTGTCTGCTCAATGGTATCCCCAAGGATGTTGGTGGTGAGCAATCTCACAATGGTAGTAACATTCAATCTCACTGCCTTGTTGTAGTTGGTCATTGCTTGCATCCTTTAAGTGATGCAGGTATAACTGGTTACATTTTCGGCCAAACCCGAACATAATTAGATCTTGCTGCAAGTGGACGCAAGCTGGAAAGTTCAACTTTGTTTCTTTCTACACAGTTATTGCCCAAACCACTGATTTTTTTTTCCCTTATTAACTGAGTTTATTTTAAAGGACACTAAATCAAAGCTTAAACTGTTTATTCTGATTGATTTGGAATGTTTAAATACACTACTTAAAATGAGCAGATTTTCTTAGCATTCATCAAATTGCTGTTGTATGATCATTAGATGTAAAAAGTGGCAACCATGCATACCTATATAGGTCACTGCAATGCTCAATATTAAAAAGTAAGTAATTTTTCAGAAATTATTTAAAAAATTGATTGAAAAGTCTAGATCAATTAAGGCAGTTGGAATACCAGAAAGATAATTAATTGGCTGGTACTGATAATGAAAAAGATTTACGGGTGCAGTTCAGAACTGAGAGAGAAAGAGGAGTAAGATCACCAGTTACAGAATGACTGCAAGCTCCCAAAGACAGAGTTTTTAAACTGCTTCTATCTACCAACAGACATCAAATTGTATTTTATTTACTTTGAAAAACTAAATTCAAGTTAGACATTTGACAATAGCCCTACCCACAGAATGAATTTTTAAAACTCCAACTGCACAGTAGTGGGAAGACATACAGCCAAAGCCGTTTTAAATATACACCATATAACAGAAACACAGTGTAGACGTAAAGTGGTAATGTTATATATGAATTCAAAGCAATTAGGTGAATAAATGTCACGTTAATCTTTATTATGGTGGGGGGGGGGGGGGGGGGGGGGAGGAGGAGGAGAAAAAAAAGGTCTGAACTGAAAGCATAACCAAATCTTACTGCAATAGGGGATAAATTTAAAAATCACAACACCAGGTTTATCTGGAAGTACTAGCTTTCAGAGTGCTGCTCCTTCATCAGGTAGCTTGCTGGACGATAACCTGGTGTTATGTGATTTTTAAACTTTGTCTACCCCAGTCCAAAACCAGCAACTCCACATCATGCAATAGGGAAGGCATTGGCTTAATGGCATTATTGCTGCACGATTAATCCAGAGACCCATGTCATGTTCTGGGGACCCTAGCTTGAATTTCATCTACGACAGAGGGTGATGTTTAAATTCAGTACAAAAATCTGGAATTAAGAGTCTAATGACGATCATGAAATAAATCATTGCCGATTGTCGGAAAACAAAAACCCATCTGGTTCACTAATGTCCTTTAGGGAGGGAAACTGCCATCTTTACTTGGCCTGGCCTACATGTGACTCCAGACCCACAACAATGTGGTTGACTCTTAATTGCCCGTTAGGGATAGGCAATAAATATTGGCCTAGCCAGCAAAACCCACATCCCATGAATAAAAAAAAACTGGAAGCCCCTAGTAGATCTGAATAAATGCAGTATATAATTTTATTCTACTTATCAAAAGAATACATTCCTCTGATAGTCATACAGCATCAGTCCAACTAGTTCATGCCAATCATGTTCCCAAACCAAACTAGTCCTACTTGCTATGCTCGAGCCCTATCTAAACCTTTCCTATTCATATACTTATCCAAGTGTCTTTTAAATATTGTAACTATACCTGCATCCACCACTTCCTCTGGCCGTTCATTCCACACATGAATCATTCCCTGTATAAAAAAGTTGCCCATGTCCTTTTTAAAATCTTCCTGCTCTCACTTTAAAAATATGCCCCCTAGTTTTAAACTCCTTCAACCTAGGTAAAAGACCTTTGCTTGCATCTTTTTTACATTTTACATCTTCATCTTATCTATTGTGGACCTAATTCAGCCACTTAAGGTCAAGGGAGTGCAATAAAGACTCTCAAGACTGAGTACTGATAGGAGAGGATTGTCCTTTAAGAGGATTGAAAGGATGAGTTTTCTAGTTTCTGGAGTTTAAAAGAATGAGGGGTGATCATATAAAATCCTTAAAAGGCTTGACAGGGCAATTTTCCCTTCACTGGAGAGTCTAAGAATAGGAATCAGTTTCAGATTTATCCATTTAAGACTAAAGTTAGGAGAGATTTGTTCATAGGGTTGTAAATCTTAGAATTCCTAATCTCAAGTGTTGTGGAAACAAGTTATTGAATATGTTCAAGGCATCAAGGGATATGGGAATAGTGCAGGAATGTACAGTTGATGTAGCAGTTCAGCCAAGATTGCATTGAAGGACAGAATGGCCTTCTCCTGCTCCTATTACTTGTGTTTTACATACAACTCATTAGTAAAGGCAACAATTAGAATGCAGCAGTCTAGTTTTGAATGCATTCTTTTAAGGGAAAAAATCAAGGAGAAGGAAATTGTGCAGACAAGTTTCACCAAAATGATATCTGAAATGACAGGCTTTAGTTGTAAGAGGAAATTTAAGAATTTTTTTATTATATACACCAATAAAAAAAAATGATAAAAGGTGTTTGAAGTTACAAGCAGCTTTGACAGGATAATTTGGGAAATCCATGACTTGTTGCATGAATCAGTAGCTGGGATGTACAAATTAAAGAGCAACTCCAAAAGAATGACAAGAGAGGTTACCCAGATGGTTGTTAGGACATATAATATTCTACAAGCAAAAGTACTGAAAGCAATCGGTTTCCCTCCTGTTCTGTTTCAATTAAAAATGGATATGCTTCAAAAGTTTAATTTGTGCTTTCAAAATTTAAAAAAAAATTTAGAATGAGGAAAGAAACTATGTGCCCTGCACTCTATTTATGCATTTCTCTCTGTCTCATTGACCACACACAAGTGAAATTAGCTGTGGCCTGTTCTATAACCTTCTGGAACACAGTTATGGTCGCCTAACGTAAGAAAGAATGTTTTGCATTGGAAGTATCAATTGATTTGTGGGATAAAAGTTTACCTTATGAGGAAAGGTTGAACAGGTTAGGCCCAAATCCACTGGAATTTAGGAGAGGTGATCTTATTGAAACATTTTAAATCCTGAGGGCATCTGAAAGGGTGGATGTGGAGCAGGAGTGAAAATGCTTTTTTCCCTCCTCAAGGGTAGTATTTCGTTCTCACTCACATTTATTAGATGACACACGTCATGTAGTAATAATACCTACTGTACTGTGTTGACACAGGGTATTTAGGCTCAATGAATCAGAATTCACTATCTCAGCAATTCTACGTCTTCTTAGATCCTACATAGTGATTTAAACTGTTGTCTCTCCTTTGCAGCCTTCCTCTCAAGCATCCTACCCTCCCCAGGCCCCTTACACCCTCTTGTGGCCCTTATTCTCCCAATCTTACCCCTTGCATGGGGTAAAGCTTGGTAAATAGAATATAATGTGGGAAAATGTGAAGTCATTCACTTTGACAGGATAACAGAAGATCTGAATATTATTTAAATTGAGTAAAAACTGCAGAAAGTTGTAGCATAGTGGGATTTGGGTATCTTCATGCACAAATCACAAAACCCTAGCATCCAAATTTCAGCATGCATTAAGAAAGAAAATGATCACTTGACCATTATTTCAAGGGAATGCAATATAAAAATAAAGATGTCTTGCTAAAACTATACAAGGCACTAGACAGACCATAACTGAAATAGTGCAAAGAGTTTTGGTCCACTTATCAAAGGAAAGAATATAGTGCATTGGAGGTTGTCCAGAGCAGGTTCAACAGATTGATCCCAGGAATGTAGAGATTGTCTTAAAGGAGAGGTGGGCGGCACAGTGGCCCAGTGGTTAGCACTGCTGCCTCACAGCGCCTGAGACCCGGGTTCAATTCCCGCCTCAGGCGACTGACTGTGTGGAGTTTGCACATTCTCCCCGTGTCTGCGTGGGTTTTCTCCGGGTGCTCCGGTTTCCTCCCACAGTCCAAAGATGTGCAGGTCAGGTGAATTGGCCATACTAAATTGCCCGTAGTGTTAGGTAAGGGTAGGTGAATGTAGGGGTATGGGTGGGTTGCGCTTCGGCAGGTCAGTGTGGACTTGTTGGGCTGAAGGGCCTGTTTCCACACTGTAATGTAATCTAATGTAATCTAATCTAATCTTAAGTAGGTTTGGGTTGTACCAATTAGCATTTAGAAGAATAAGAGGAGACCTTATTGAAACATAAGATTCTTAGGGGCCTTGATAGGGTAAATGTGGAGAGGTTGTTTCCCCTTGTGGGAAAGTCTAGACCAGAGACACAATCTTAGGGTAAGGAGTTTCCCATTTAAGACAGAGATGTGAAAAACTTTTCTCTCTCCAAGGGCAGTCAGTTTGTGAAACTCATTACCACAAAAGACTGGGTCATCAAGTATATTCAAGGCTAAGACAGACAGATTTCTAATCAGAATAGAGCGTTATGAAGATAAGATAGAAAAGTGGAGTAGAGGATAATCAAATCAGCATGATCTCATTGAATGGCTCAATGGGTTAAATGGTCTACGTCTGCTCCTACATCTTATGTACGTATTATTCATTACTTAATTTAATCAAATTGGAGGATCATGTGTCATGGAAATCACCATGCCACAACAAACTGTGTAAGTTTCCTTCTTAACTAACTTATATTCGCCTGGCCGTACTGTATGGCAAGATAATACACTCTTGTGCCAATGAAGTTAATTCAAATGACAAGTGATAATTTCACAGTACATAATGATAACTTGTAACTGATAATTAAAAATGAAACATTCTAACCATTCCTTTTGTAAATCCTTTACCAGGATGTTGCCTGGAATGGAGATAGGTCGTACGAGGATAGGTTGAGTGTGCTAGGCCTTTTCTCATTGGAACGGAGAAGGATGAGGGGTGACTTGATAGAGGTTTATAAGATGATCAGGGGAATAGATAGAGTAGACAGTCAGAGACTTTTTCCCCGAGAACAACAGAGTGTTACAAGGGGACATAAATTTAAGGTGAAGGGTGGAAGGTATAGGGGGGATGTCAGGGGTAGGGGCATGGAATGCGCTGCCTGTGGGAGTGGCAGAGTCAGAATCATTGGTGACCTTTAAGCAGCAATTGGATAGGTACATGGATAGGTGCTTAAGCTAGGACAAATGTTTGGCACAACATCGTGGGCCGAAGGGCCTGTTCTGTGCTGTATTGTTCTATGTTCCATGTTCTAAATGCTTAAGTTGCTACAATTCAATATAATTTTCTAGAAGTAATATACACATTGTTTAAAAAGTTAACTGTTCATCACTGATAAGTTTAAACAAAACCCATGTAAACTAAATAGGTTAAAGCACAGGACTAAACAAAAATACTTTAAGTTTCATTCCAAATAAATGACAACTTAAACTAAAAATCAAATTTTGTGGCAAGAGTTTGTTCCACAGTGGGGTCTTTTCATTGAGTTCTGAATTCCTAGGTATTAGTTAAGCATTTGCATTGGGAAATCTATATTCAGCACTTCATACAAAGTCTTTTCTCTGATCTCTGCATATACTTATTTATTGAGCTAATCTTGTTTCGTCCAATAAACTATAATTTAACTTAAATCATAACTTTTAAAATTGAAATGTTTTGTACACAAGCATTGGATAGAACTACATAAAAACCTTAGAGATATATAAGTGATCCTAAGTTGGTAGAAAAATAACATTCAAACTTTATACAATAGAACTTTAGTAGCCTGAAGGACATCTCACTAGTTATTTTTAAAATATAACTAAACTGGTTGTTTGCTTACACTCTGCTGTTAAATTTCGGTTATTAAGAGTTCAAGCTGTTCTTTGACATGTTTATGGAAAACAGTAAGTTGTTCCTAGATGTTCTAAAAAGCAGGTGCACTGACAAGCAGAGCTGATTTGCAAGACAATAGCCACAGTCAATTCAATATAGAAGTAATGCCAACAACAAAACCTGAAATGCAACATGTTACTGGTGATGATCCCCATAAATAAACAATAATCTTTGGAAAGATCAACACCGCAGTATATTCTTTTTTCCTGAAAAGCCTACGAAGAGATGAAAGACCCATAAATGTTGTACCACGAGAAGTTGAAGAGGTACTTGGATAAAGAGAGGACAATATTTTGTTCAAGAATCATAAGCGCTGTACATTTCAATGCACTGCACATATACATGTTCTAAATTGTTACAAGAGTGGTTCCTTTCAGAATGCAACAGGATACTTTCAAACCTTTTATTCAATTTAATACAACATCTGCAACAACAAAAATACTAAGAAAAATTGATTATTTAAAATGTTAACCAAAATTTCTACAAAATTGGAGTCAGTAGTACTTCTGGGATTTAGGCTATCTGAACATACACGATACTGTTGTCACAGCACATCACTAGCAAAAGTTGGGAAAAGGTTAAAGTTTTCATATTTTTTGTACACTAATCAGCAACTGTGACAACTCTTCAGGAGGCACAATATAAACACATTGGTTTCACTATGGTTAATAAATATAAAGAAAAATAAAATACAATGGCATTTCTGTATGAAATCATACAAAACCAAAAAGTATTCATTTACAAATATGTTCCATTTAATTTAGTCTTTAAATATGGTTTTCAAAGCAGCTGTGAACTTTCAATCACCAACTATTTTCTACCAAAACTGTGGTTTGCTATACATTTTTCAACATACAAAAGTAATCATTAAAAAAAACTTTTATTTGCCAACTTCAAGGAGCAGCACGTCCTGGGTCAAGACAGGTTAGAGGCAGAATGGCTAGTTATTATTCTACTGCTAACAAACAGTCAAGTGCACCTACACACATGAAATAATAATGGAAAATCAAAAGTTATTTTGTTCAGGTAGCACCAGCGCTATTGATTTGGTTTGAAAATGGGCACTGCAGCTGCACATTTATAACCAGCTGTAGTATAGAAGAATGGTAGTTCTTCCTTGGAGAATTGCAGAGGCTGGATTTAGAATATGATTTAATAATTGTACCAATTTATAAAAGAATACGTTAGGAGGGAGGAGACCAAGTAATAATTTAATGTTAAAAACATAAAACATCTAACGTACTGCTCCTTTAACAGGTTCAATTTTTAAAATTACAATCCTGTTTCACAAAATTAGAATTCAAAGGACAAAAGCTATGTAATATGGCAGTGTAGAGTCATTCCCACCAAAATACTATGGTTACATTCTTCAAATCCCAAAACAAATCAGTCAAATCTACCAACCACATGTACAATACACTCAAGATTTCTGGGTGATTGATGCAAAGCCTACAGGAGCAGAAAAGGCTGACATCATCAGTCTCATCTTGCATGTTAAAAATTAGTCCTGGAAGCTGCGCAGGAAACACCACTGCTGTCTGAGCCACCTAAATATTCCTTGCAGTTCATTTCCTCAGACAGAACCCGAAGCTGACTCAGACATAAACCATAAATAAGGCAGGAACAATTCTCAGCGTGTACATGACACTATTATTTGAGATTGGAAAAGAGTTTAGCTTTCACTACGAGGCATAAATCTAATGGTAGCAGATTGACTACCCATTATATGCACTGCTGGTGTTTTCTTTTACATAAACAACAAGGAGAATCAGGTGGGGTGATCCTTAACTAGCAGTTTTCCATCAAGCAGCGAAAATTAAAATCTATTCCACAATATCACAATTCTTGCTTTAAAAAGCAGCTCAATGTTAGACTGGCTACCTGCTATTAGGAGCTTTGAGGGACCACCAACCTCAAATGCTCTGACAAATCATTCAAGCTCTTTCAATATTAAGAATACTCTTTTTGCATAAGAGGTTGTCAAAGTACAGCAACTCTAAAGTGTAGGAAATTGCAAAAACAAGAGGGTGGGATGGTTACAAATATAACTAAATATGTATTGTAAAATATATATTATACTCATTAGCTGAACTTCACCTTCAGTGACATGAATGGGATTGCTACCCTTTATAAAAATGAACTGAAATAAAAGTAATGTCCTTCTGTCACACAAGTCTAGTATGTTTACAGAAAAATAAATCACTTTCAAGTATATATAAAAAAAACAGTAAGAGGCTGTTTTCTAAATAACTGAATAAAGTTTATATGACAATAATCACCCAGCGCAAAATATGAGTGACCTACCATATTTTTTTGGGAAGCTTTAATGTCTTGATCATATCATATCACAACATTAAGTCTGTAATACGAATATGGCATCTGGTGACTTCATGTTGGGTTTCCATTCAACTACAGTTCAATTTTACCCAATTTTTATTATGTTTGAACTGGAAAAGTATAGTTTAAAGCAATCTGTCACACTATGAAGTGACAGTAAAGAAAGTCATGTTCACTAATATAGTCATATCTCACAGAGACTAATGACTGGCCCTATTCGATTGCTATGAATCAATGCAAAGTCTCTATTCCTTAACAAACTTATATACACAATTGGACTGTCACATTAAAGTGTGCACTTCGATAGTGTCCAGTTCAAATATAATTTAATGGAAGCTCCAGTACATACCACACAGAGTTTACAGATGGGTCATTGCTGTTTACATGCAGAGAGTTTCCGAATTTTGCTGCTACTGGTGGAGGCTTTGCGGGATGGATTGGAAGAAGAGCTTGACCTCCGTTCATTTTTGACCTTGCTGTTAAACTGTCCTGCCTCTGTGCCATTCATGCACACTGTTTTGTGGCTGCCTTTGCTCCTGTTTTGGCCGTTTTGCTCAATTTCTTCTTCAGGCACCTGCACCTGTCCTGTGGAAATAATAGATTTTTTTTTGAGAACTGAGAAGTAATTCCAAGTGGCTTTTTATTTCCCCATGGGCAGAAAATACCCGCCCCATTAAAAAAAATAAAAATACTATTAGATGGATCAGCCTATTAGGCACAGCATTTGGGACCAAGGACCTTGAAAGGACCACCTACAGCAAAGCCACATTCTTGATAAGCAGCCCAGATGGGTGGAAATCTGAAAGCTTGCTCAATTAGGCAAATAGTTTTGAACTGCTAACTGGTTAGGCATTTTTCGAAAAAAATATTAAAACCTTGTAGTCAAAGTGAGTATCTAAAAACAAAATCATACAGTTCTATGGTTGCTACCTAATAGCAGTTACAGCTATGCTAGGTATCAGCAACTCAGCAAGTGTGGGGTCATTTTCCAGACATTTGTACTCTTGCATTTCGCAATCACTAAACAAAGCCACTGAGATAACTAATCTTCTTTAAAGTTACTTTCCCTCACCATTTGTTCTTAGCAGGAAGTAAATTTCACAACTAAACTAAAGCTATCATGCCAAAATTAACAAGACAAGTTTATTTATAACTAAGGTGCTGTCAAGAGCTACAAGACATGGCAAGAGATGTGGAAGTGGATTTTCAACACGGCCCCAAGACATAAAACTATAATTAAGGATTTGTGCAGCCATCTATAGACATAGAATAATATTAATTTCAAGTGAAAACAATGGAAATTGAATTGACTGGTTCTTGTAACAAATTTGGACAACAATTTAAAAATTTACCCTCACATATTCATAAGTCAGAATAGCCCTTTCCAAAACGTTTTCTTTGCACTGTTTGACAAGACCGTCAGGTTTTGAATGTTTTTAGGGTTAAGTACAAATATAATGATTCTAAGTCAACCTAAATTGTGGGAGATTTGGTTTTGCAAAATTGACTGAAAGTACTGAAAAGAGTGCAAACATATAAAAACAAAATCAAAAGTATTACTGCTCTCAATCACTCGAGATCAACGATACAACAATGTACCACTGCATAAGACATTTTTTAAAAAGCAACCATACTGGCAAGGCCAAAGTTTATTCAGTTCTTGAGAACATTGAGATGTTCATAATGGGCATTCCAGAACAGTTTGTATACTTGCTGACGGTCTTCCACCGCACGTTGTTCACATGTAGACTATTTACACAGGATCTAACAACATCTGGAAGAAACTGCCCTTGTCAGCAAACATTGTTCCCCTTATCTAAAGACTGGCAGTATTCATAAAGCAGGCTAAATGGCTCTTATGTAGATGGACCTGGACGGTTGTTTTTGGATCAAACACATGCTGAAAGATGGTGATAGATTACATAAATATAACAGAAAAGCTAAGATCTTATAACGAACTGAGTACAATATTTGTCCAAAAGAAATGTGAAAATCAGTTTGGTGATGATATTGGTGCCATTCAGGATCCACACTGTCCACAGTATTACTTTTTTTCTAATTCACTTGCGGGATGTGCGCATTGCTGACTAGCCAATTTTTACTGCCTGTCCCTGGTTGCCCTCAACAAACTGGTGGTGAGCTGCCCTCTTGAATCGCTGCAGTCCATGTGTTGTAGGTCAACCCACAATGCTCTTAGGGAGGGAATTCCAAGTTTTGACCCAGTGACAGTGAAGGTCCAGTGATACATTTCCAAGTCAGGATGAGGAGTGGCTTGGAGGGGAACTTGCAGGATCAGTGGTGTTCCTTGTCCTTCTAGATGGAAGTGGTTGTGGATTTGGAAAGTACCGTCTAAAGACATTTGGTGAATTCCTGCAGTGCATCTTCTAGATAGTACACAATGCTGCGACTGAGCATTGGTGATAGAGAGTGGATGCTTATGGATTTGATAGCAATCAACCACACCACTTTGTCCTGGATGGTTCCAAGCTTCTTGAGTGTTGTTGGAGCCAGAACCATCCATGCAACTGAAGTATACCATCACGCTGCTGATTTACGCTTTATAGATCGGTGGACAGGCTTCAGGGAATAAGGTGGTGAGTTACTCACCACAGTATTCCTAGCCTCTGACTTGCTCTTGCAGCCACAGTGTTTATGTGGGAAGTCCAGTCAGGTTTCTGGTCAATGGTACCCCCAGGATGCTGATTGTTTGGGGAACTCAGTGATGGTATTGCCATTGAATGTCAAGGGTGGTGGATAGATTGTCTCTTATTTGTGATGGTCATAGCCTGGGATTTGTGTGTTGCAACTTGCTACTTGCCAGCCCAAGTCTAGATTTTGTCCAGATCTTGTTGAATTTGAACTTGAACTGTTTCAATATCTGAACAGTCACTGAACATTGTGCTATTTCTGACTTTATGATGAAGGGAAGGTCACTGATGAAGCAGCTGAAGATGGCTGGGCCTAGGACACTTCTTTGAGGAACTCCTGCAGAGGGGCCCTGGTGCTAAGATAACTGAACTCCAACAACCATGACCATGCCAGGTATGACTGCAACCAACGGAGAGTTCACCCTTAATATCCATTGATTCCAGCTTTGTTAGGGCTCCTTGATGCCATACTCAGTCAACTTGCTGCCTAGATATCAAGGGCTGTCACCCTCACCTCACCTCTGAAATTCAGCTCTTTTGTTCATGTTTGAACCAAGGCTGTAACAAGGTCAGGAGCTGAATGGCCCTGGCCGAACTCACACTGTATTTTGGTGAACAGGTTATTGCTGAGTAGGTGCGGCTTGATAGCACTGCTAGCGACACTTCATCACTTTACCAATAACCAAGAGTAGATTGATGGGGCAGTATTTGACAGGGTTGGATTTGTCCTGCTTTGATGTACAGAAATTTTCAACATGGTCAGGTAGATGCCAGTGTTATAAGTATACTGGAAGAGCACGACTAGAAGAGGGTCAAGTTCTGGAGCACAAGTCTTCAGTACTATTGCCAGAATGCTGTCAGTGCCCACAACTTTAGCAGCATCCAGAACCTGCAATCAATTCTTTATGTCATGCGAAGTGGATTGAATCGATTGAAGACTGGTATCTGTGATGCTGGGGACCATGACAGAAGGCTGAGATGGATCACCCACACAGCACTTCTGGATTAAAACTGTTACAACTGCTTCAACCTTATCTTTTACAATCTAGTGTTGGGCTCTTCCATCATTGAGGATGGGCATATTTGTGGAGCTTTCTCTAGTAAGTTATTTAATCGTCCACCATCATCCACAACTGGGTATGGCAGGACTGCAGAGCTTAGATATGATTGATCGATTATTGGATCGCTTAGGTCTGCATTTCACTTCTGTTTATGCTGTTTGGCATGTAAGTAATCCTGTTTGGTAGCTTCACCAGGTTGACATTCATTTTCAGGTATGCTCTCCCGCATACTCCATGGAACCAGGGTTGACCCCCTGTCTTGAAAAGTGTGGTGCTGGAAAAGCACAGCAGGCCAGGCAACATCCAAGGAGCAGGAGAATTGACGTTTCAGGCATAAGCCCTTCTTCAGGAATGAGGCTGGTGTGCCAAGCGGGCTGAGATAAAAGGTAGGGAATTTTGGGGGAGGGGCGTTGGGAATACGATAGGTGGAAGGAGGTGAGAGTGAGGGTGATAGGCCGGAGAGGGGGTGGGGGCGGAGAAGTCG
>NC_057740.1:27268462-27347563 GCF_004010195.1 Chiloscyllium plagiosum | reverse complement strand
ATGAGGTTGGAGGCGGTGGATGGGAGATCCCCTGAGGCGATGAGGTTATGGATGGTCTGGGAGATGATGGTTTGGTGGTGTGAGGTGGGGTCATGGTCAAGGGGGCAGTAGGAGGTGGTGTCCGCGAGTTGGCGTCTAGCTTCAGCGGTGTAAAGATCAGTGCGCCAAACTACCACCGCGCCTCCCTTGTCTGCCGGTTTGATGGTGAGGTTGGGGTTGGAGTGGAGGGAGTGGAGGGCTGCACATTGTGAGGGTGAGAGGTTGGAGTGGGTGAGAGGGGTGGACAGATTGAGGTGGTCAATGTCGCGGCGGCAGTTGGATATGAAGAGATCCCCTAGTTGATCCCCTGTCTTGACAGCAATGCCAGGTCATGAGGTTGCAGATTGTACTGGACAACAGTTCTGCTGCTGTTGATGACGCACACTGCCTGATGGATGTCCAGTCTTGAATTGCTAGATCTGTTTGTAGTTTGTTCATTTAGCACAGTGATAGTACTGCACAACCCGATGAAGGGTATTCTCAATGTGAGGACAGGACTTTGTCTCCACAAGAACTGTGAGGTGGTCACTCTTACTGATACTTTCAAGGACAGGTGAATCTGCGACTGCCAGATTGGCAGGAAGAGGTCAAGTATTTTTTTCCCTCTTGTTAGTTCTCTCACCACCTGATGCAGACCCAGTCTAGATCCTTTACTATCTGACTAGTTTGATCAATAGTACTGCTGCTGAGCCAATCTTGGTGGCGGACATTGAAGTCCTCCAACCAGAGCACATTTTGTGCCCTTGTCACCCTCAATGCTTCCTCTAAGTGCTGTTCAACATGGAGAAGTATTGATTCATCAGCTAAGGGAGGAAGGTACGGAATTAGAAAGAGGTTTCCTTGCCGATCTTTAACCTGGTGCCATGAAATTTTTTTAGGAGGCCCAGAGTCAATGTTGAGGACTCCCAGGGCAACTGCCTCCCAACTATATAACACTTGCTGCCACCTCTGCCGGGTCTGTATTACCAATGGGGCAGGATGTATCCAGGAATGGTGCTAGTGGTCTCTGGGACATTGTTTGTATGGTATGATTCATGAGCATGTTTGACTAGTCTGTGAAACAGCTCTCCCAATTTTGGCAAAGCTCCGGACGTTAGCAAGGAAAATTCTGGACTTTGTCATTTCCAGCGCCTAGATCAATGCCAGGTTGTCCATCCAGTTTAATTTCTTTGTTGAGACTTCAAAGCGATTGATACAACTGAGGGGTTTGCTAGACCGTTTCAGAGGGCAGTTGAGAGTCAATCACATTGCTATCGATCTATAATCACACACGGCAGATGGTAGAATTTGAATTCCAGGTCCACAGAACATTAGCTGAGTTTCTGGATTAACATTCTAGCAATAATACCATTCGGCCATCACCTTCACACTCACCTTGCAGAAACCGGCAGGTGAGTAGTAGTTTAAAATAAAATCATTCAGAAGATTTAATTCCTAGATGCAGAGGGACTGCGTCCCCTGGCTGAAAAGTCTCGAATTAGGGGTCATGACTTCAGGATAAGATGCAATTATTTTGAAAATGTTAGAAGAAATTTCTTTACAGTCTTGCCAATCTTTGGAATTCTTTAGTGAAGAATGCTGTGGATGGTCAGTTACTAAGTGTATGCAGGATGTAAGTTAATAGATTCTTTGGCATTAAGAGAATCAAGGGACATATGGACACGGCAGGAAAGCAGAGCTGATGTTCAAAAGCTTGACCATGATTTTATGGAATGGCAAGGCAGGCTCAAGGGTTGAAGACCAGATCAGGTGCTTATTTCATAAATTCTAGCAGCTTTTGTCCCACACAGAACCAGCATCTTTAATTATAACTTGTTGTAGTAAGCAGGTAGTAAGCATACCTACCTGAACACAGTCGGCTCCTTCATTAAATATTGCTGATGAGAATCAGATGAGGTAATCAGGGTCTGACTACAATTGTTTTCCACTTGTCAGAGTTAAATATCATTTTGCCTTTCCTGTCAGATAAACATCGAACAATACAGCGCAGAACAGGCCCTTTGGCCCTCGATGTTGTGGCGACCTGTGAACTATTCTCAGCTCGTCCCCCTACACTATCCCGTCATCATCCATGTGCTTATCCAATGATTATTTAAATCTCCCTAATGTGGCTGAGTTAACTACATTGGCAGGTAGGGCATTCCACACCCTGACCACTCTCGGAGTAAAGAACCTGCCTCTGACAACTATCTTAAATCTATCACCCCTCAATTTGTAGTTATGCCCCCTCATACAAGCTAACGCCATTATTCTAGGAAAAAGACTTTCACTGTCTACCCTATCTAATCCTCTGATCATCTTGTATGTCTCTATCAAACCCTCTCATAGCCTTCTTCTTTCCAATGAGAACAGACCCAGGTCTCTCAGCCTTTCCTCATAAGGCCTTCCCTCCAGACCAGGCAACATCTTGGTAAATCTACTCTGCACCTTTCCCAATGCTTCCACATCCTTCCCGAAATATGGCAACTAGAACTGTACACAATATTCCAAGTGCGGCCACACTAGCATTTTGTATAGTCGCAGCAGGATAGTGTGGCTCCGGAACTCAATACCTCTACCACTGAAACCTAACACACTGTATGCATTCTTAGCAGCACTATCAACCTCGGTAGCAAGGATTCAAACCAAAAGGACGCCATTTCAGAAGAGTATAAAGGCAGCGAGAGTATACTTAAGAGGGAAATCAGGAGGGCAAAAAGGGGACATGGGATAGCTTTAGCAAATAGGGTTAAGGAGAATCCAAAGGGTCTTTACAAACACATTAAGGACAAAAGGGTAACTAGGGAGCGTATAGGGCCCCTCAAAGATCAGAAGGCAGCCTTTGTATGGAGCCGCAGGAGATGGGGGGGGGGGGGGGGGGGGGGGGAGATACTAAACGAGTATTTTGCATCAGTGTTTACTATGGAGAAGGACATGGAATATGTAGAATGTCAGGAAATAGATGGCGACATCTTGAAAAATGTCCTATATTACAAAGCAGGAACTACTGGATGTCTTGAAACGCATAAGTCCCCAGGGCCTGATCAAGAGTACCCTAGAACTCTGTGGGAAGCTAGGGAAGTGATTGCCCGGCGCCTTGCTGAGATGTTTGTATCATCGATAGTCACAGGTAAGGTGCCGGAAGACTGGAGGTTGGCTAATGTGGTACCATTATTTCAGAAAGGTGGTAAGGACAAGCAAAGGAACTATAGAGCCGTGAACCTGATGTTGGTGGTGGGCAGGTTGTTGGAGGAAATACAGACAGACAGGATTTACACGTATTTGGAAAGGCACGGAGTGATTAGGGATTGTCAACATGGCTTTGTGCGTGGGAAATCATCTCATGAAATTGAGTGTTTTGAAAAAGTAATAAAGAAGATTGTTGAGGGCAGAGCAGTGGACACGATCTATATGGACTTCAATAATGCATTTAACAAGGTTCCCTATGGGAGACTGGTTAGCAAGGTTAGATCTCATGGAATGCAGGGAGAACTAGCTATTTGGATACAGAACTGGCTCGCAGGTAGAAGACAGAGGGTGGTGGTGGAGGGTTGCTTTTCAGACTGGAGGCCTGTGACCAGTGGAGTGCCACAAGGATCGATGCTGGGTCTACTACTTTTCATCATTTATATAAATGATTTGGATAGAAACACAGGAGGTATAGTTATTAAGTTTGCAGATGACACCAAAATTGGAAGCGTAGTGTACAGCAAAGAAGGTTACCTCAGATTACAACAGGGTCTTGATCAGATGAGCCAATGGACTGAGGAGTGGCAGATGGGGTTTAATTTAGATAAACGTGAGGTGCTGCATTTTGGGAAAGTAAATCTTCGCAGGACATATACACTTAATAAGGTCTTAGGGAATGTTGCTGAACAAAGAGATCTGGAGTACAGATTCATAGCTCCTTGAAAGTAGAGTCACAGGTAGATAGGATAGTAAAAGTAGCGTTTGGTCAGAGCATTGAGTGTAGGAGATGGGAGGTCATGTTGCGATGTTGGTTAGGCCACTCTTGGAATATTGTGTGCAATTCTGGTCTCCATCTTATCGGAAGGATGTTGTGAAACATGAAAGGGTTCAGAAAGATTTAAGAGGATGTTGCCAGAGTTAGAGGATTGAGCTATAGGGAGAGGCTGAGTAGACTGGGACTGTTTTCCCTGGAGCTTCGGAGGCTGAGGGGTGACCTCAGAGGTTTATAAAATCATGAGGGGCATGGATAGGATAAATAGACAAGTCTTTTGCCTGGGTGGCGGGGTGGTGGTGGGTGTTCAAAGCTGGAGGGCATAGGTTTAGGTGAGATGAGAAGGATATAAAAGTGACCTAACTTTTTCAGGCAGAGTGGTGCATGTATGGAATGAGCTGCCAGAGGAAGTGGTGGAAGCTGGTACAACTGCAACATTTAAACTGGATGGGTATATGAAAATGAAGGCTTTAGAGGGATACGGGCTTAGTGTTGGCAAATGGATCTAGATTAGGTTGGTATATCTGAAGAGTCTGTTTCCATGCTGTACCTCTCTATGACCTGTTCTGACCTTTCTAGTACCTTTGCCCCATGACTAGATTTGTAGATTTGATTTCAACCAGAAATAAAAAATGCATATGAAACAATTTTCAAAAATTGTGTGTATTTTATTTCAAGAAAAAAAATGGCTAGTGATTTCAGTAAGCTAGTCTTTATATACTGTTGATAACCTTCAACTCTTATCACAAAAAAAATCACTCATTCAATCTGGTAAAGAAATACAATTACAATGTTTACTTAAGGGAAATAAGATTTAAATCCTAATATGCACATGGATAAATGTGTTTTTTAAATTAACTAACGACAAGTTTATAATGACACATTCTTAGTCACCCAGTTACTTGCCCAGCAATTTACTTTGCTATTTCCAATCAACAACTTGTGCAACATGATATGGGATTAAGAGAAATTGTTTAATTACACAGCAGCTTTCTTAAAATAAAATGTTCTATTTACTTATGAACATCAGATTGTGAGAATTTCAAAACCAAAAAAATTCTAAAATTCATTAATAGAAAAAAGAGTAAATGAAATTGGTAACTAAGTTTCTTGCTCACATTCAAGTTAAACAATAGGAAACTTAATGAAGATTGTACTGTGATTAAGTTTCAAGCATCAACCACTGCAAATTGGATTCCATATTGTCAATATAAGTGACAAAAAAGATAATCTAACTCTAGTCCTGAGCCTCGAAACATTTAATAAGTATTTATGGTGCAAAACAATATAATGATTAACTAATAATTATCCAGTATAATTTAACTTTTAGCCATGCAATCTGCTATAGAAGATCTTTGTTGGAGAAACAGCTTTACCCTATACACAACTGTTTCAATCTTCTAAAGAAGAATAAAGTTGAATTTACTGTCAGGGAAACATATATAGCTTTAAAATATAGAGTACAAGACAAAAAAAAAAACAGACTTTGCTCTTTCTGGGTAGAATCTTAAGCCCTCTGAAAGATTTCAGGTCTCAAGGCCCAGAATTTACAGAAGTGCTCAAACACCAGGCCAGATCACAGTTTACCATCCTATTAAGGATGGTAAATGGGCTATCAATACCAAGGGGCAAATTAGAGGGCCCCAGAGGGAGAGGTAAGTGCTGCTTGCTGTATGATAGAGAACAGCAATATATATTCAAGTTTGTCTACATTTATTAATTCTTCAGCCAGAAAATACTGCTTTTTGATTAATGTAACATTGCTGGCAGCTAATACCAATACAATAACAAAAAGAAAACCTGTTTTCTTATCTTTCAACCTAAATTTTCAAGATGGCTAGAAATTAATAGATATGACATTATCTATGCAATAGCATTTCAACTGAATGTTACTTTGCATTCAAAAGTAATAAACTTACCTTTGCTAGAGTTCAGGTTGAAAATGTAATGAGCACAGTTGTTCATTTGCGTAATGGTATGTTTAAACCACCTAGCTTGCTTCACATTTCTTAGTCTGTGCAATATTCATTCTTACATCACTGAACCTATCCACTAAATATTCCACTAACAATTCATAAACATCTTGTAGATTTTATGCCTCCTGTGCACAATATGCATTTCTCCTACCACAAGGTTTAAACCATTAAGGGTAGATTTTCATCTGGGTATTTTCATAGGGAAATATATATCAGGTTTTTTTATCACTCAAAATTTAAAAAAAAAATGGCCACACTGTTTTTCCAAACAGCAAATGAAATTTTCTTAGAATCCTGAGCACAGTTCTTGCCACTGTTTTATGCCCTCTTCAGCCAATCAGATCTTCATTAGCCTTTTTAATTGTATAAAGCCTTTCGTTAATTTTATGCTCTCATTTCTTTTGTTGACTATAGTTCTTTGATTATACAACTATTTTTTTTCTTTCTTTTCAAGGTTTGCTCAGGTCTTTTACCAAATACATTTTTCTAAACTGCTACTGTTCATCTGCAGTTTTAAACATAAGCAAGTTACTGTGGTTAATTTATGTGTCCCTGCAAAGTCAGTTTTTACTCAGAATTCCATCGAGTTAATAGGGCACAAATTACCTGGGCTCTACATGCTTCTTCCCACCCTTCACATAAACTTAGGACATGGCCCTTCATTCCATTCTCTCTCCTGTAACTATAGAGTCAGAGTCAAGAGTTCCTTTAAATACATGTGCTGTTCACCTCAACGACCCCTTATGGCACATATTCCACATTCATAGAACTCTCTGGGTGAGGAGGTTTCTACTGAAATTCTATAATTAAAATTACAAAAATCAGATCGTCCATCAGTCACCTCAGCCTTTCCTGGCAAATATTTCCTTGTCAACTGCTTTTACACATTCTCTAGTACCTCTATATTCTTTTCTCATAATCTGAAGGCTTGATCTAATTTTAAAATCTTAAGTTTGCGAGTCATTTTTCTCTCTCAAACCTAATATCAATTCCAATCATATGATGGTCACTTAAAATTTATGACAAAAAAAGAAAGCACTGCTTTTCAGTAGATTTAATACGCAATTGAGTACGGTGCAAAGGATTTAACTAGCCATGCAAGGTATACTTATTTATTTTTAAAAAGAGAACAGTGAACCCAGGTAATTTCCTTCCAAAAGGTAACAATAATTCCAATTTGCATAATAGTGTCAATTAAAGAATTCTTGAACATCTGCAAGTGATAGTTATTTCAATTAAATATATTAATATTTCAGATAATTCAACAGTAAACCAGTGAAACTAGCCACCATAGATTAATTACATACTCAAAATTATGAACTCAAAATATAAAACAGCAAAACAACGGCAACCGCTAAAACTGCTAAATACAGAAACATAGAAAACAGGAACAGGAATAGGTCATCCAGCCCTCTGAGCCTGCTTTATTGCTTAACGTGATTAGATTAGATTACTTACAGTGTGGAAACAGGCCCTTCGGCCCAAGTCCACACCAATTCGCCGAAGCGCAACCCACCCAGACCCATCCCCCTACATTTACCCCTGTCCCTAACACTACAGGCAATTTAGCATGGCCAATTCACCTAACCTGCACATTTTTTGGACTGTGGGAGGTAACCGGAGCAGCCGGAGGAACCCATGCAGACACAGGGAGAATGTGCAAACTCCACACAGTCAGTCGCCTGAGGCAAGAATTGAACCCTGGTCTCTGGCGCAGTGAGGCAGCAGTGCTAACCACTGTGCCACCGTGCCGCCCATGGCCAATCATCTCCTACCTGCCCTCGACCTCTTCAAGAATTGAACCCTGGTCTCTGGCGCAGTGAGGCAGCAGTGCTAACCACTGTGCCACCGTGCCGCCCATGGCCAATCATCCAACCCAGTTTTGGTTTATCCCCATAACCTTTGATCCCTTTGACCCCAAGAACTACATCTAACTCCTTCATGAAACATTCCATGTCTTGGCTTCAACCGCTCACCCAAGGCTCACCATTTTCTGGGTGAGTACATTTCTCCTCAGCGCAGTCCTAAAAGGCCAACCCTGTATTCTTAAACTGTGACTCTAATTCTGCACTTCTATTGGTTGAAAATATCCTTTATGCTTACACTGTCTAGTTTTATTAGAATTTTATAGGCTTCTAGGAGATCCCTTTCGTTCTTCTAAACTCCAGTGAATATAGTCCTAAGTTATCCAATCTCTCTTCGTACATCAGTCCTCCTATTCCAGGAATTTCTTTTTTAAAAAACCCTTTGTTGCTCCCCCTCCATAGCCATAATATCTTTCCTTAACTAATGAGAAAGAGGTGTGGTCTCACTATGGCCCTATAAAGCCGTGACAAGGGAAGCCTGATCCTACATTCCAATCATCTCGCTATTAAAGTCAACATGTTACTTGTACAAGGACACTCCGGTCTTGTTGCATTGCCCCCCTTTCCCAATCTATTACCATCCAGATAATAACCTGCCTTCTTGGTTTTGCTACCAAAGTGGATAACCACGCGTTTAGCTTCATTATATTTCATCTGCTATGCATTTGCCCACTCAGTCAACTTGTCCAAATCAGTGAAGCTTCTTTGCGTCCTCCTCAAAGTTCGCCCTCCCACCCAGTTTTGTGTCATCTACAAACTTACGAGATATTACATTTAGTGCCCCAATCTCAATCATTAATATATGTTGTGAATAGCTCAGGTCCTAGAACTTATTTCCACGATAACCCACTAATGACTGCCTCCCACTTGGAAAAAGAGATGTTTATTCCAATCAAATGTTTCCTGCCAGTTCTCTATCTATGTCAGTACTCTAATCTGAATCCCATGCGCTTTAATTTTACATGCGGATCTCTTATGAG
Organism: Chiloscyllium plagiosum; assembly: GCF_004010195.1. NCBI lineage: Eukaryota > Metazoa > Chordata > Chondrichthyes > Orectolobiformes > Hemiscylliidae > Chiloscyllium > Chiloscyllium plagiosum. Next base: position 27,338,763 of record NC_057740.1, on the reverse strand, counting down.
GGGTCTTATAGAAAGCATTCTGAAAGTTCAAATACATTACATCCACTGGCTTCCCCTTATCAACTTTACAAGTTACAGCCTCAAAAAATTAAGTAGACTTGTCAAGCAGGATTTCCCTTTTGTAAAACCATGCTCTCTCCGATCCTGTACTGCTTTCTAAGTGCTTTGCTCTCAAATCTTTTATAATGGACTTTCGCATTGTGTCACTGTTGGTGTAAGACTAACTAGGCTATAAAAGCACAGCAGGTCAGGCAGCATTTGAGCAGGAGAGTCGACGTTTTGAACATAAGCTCTAAAGAGCTTATGTTCAAAACATCGATTCTCCTGCTCCTCGGATGCTGCCTGACTGGCTGCGGCTTTCCAGCACCACAGTCTTCAACTCTGATCTCCAGCATCTGCAGTCCTCACTTTCTCCTAACTAGGTTATAATTCTGTTTGCTTTCAGCACCTTTTTCACAAAAAATAACAGGATTGCATTGACTACCTTCCAATCCATAGGAACTGCTCTAGAAAGTATAGAACCTTGAAAGATGATAACTAACGCATCCACTATTCCTGCGCTGACTTTAGGTATTTGGGGATGTAGATTACCGGATCCTGGAAATTTAATCAATCTTTAATCCCATCAATATCCCCTGCACAATTTTCCAATTAATACAGATTTCCTTCAGTTCCTCCCTAGCTCTAGATGCCACACTCAACATTTTTGAGACATTGTTTGTCTCCTCCTTTGTGAAGGCAGAACCAAAATATACATTTAATTGGTCTGCCATCTCTCTCTGTTCCTCATTATAGCTTCCCTTGTTTCTGACTATCATGGACTTGTGACTTAAATAATATTTTTTCCTGCATGTACGTTTGACGTTTGCGATAATTTTTTTAATGTTCCTGTAAGCTTACTCTTACATGCTATTTTCACTTGTATTCCACTTCCTTGAATCTAATACTACCATTAATTTCCATTGTTAGCCATGGTTGGGCTACCTTTCCCATTTCACCTTTGTGCCAGACAGGAATGAACTATTTTTGTAATTTATCTATGCATTCTTTAAATCTTTACCATTGCTTATGTACCAATAGCACTTTAAGTAATGTTCTCCAATTTACCATAGCCAGCTTGTGTCTCATGCTGTCATTGTTTCCTTTATTTAAATTAAGAAAGCTGACAATAATAGCTAGAAAGAAAGACATCCAGTAAAACATCATTTTTTACAACTACCAAATATCTCAAACTGATTTACACGAATTGTGATGTAGCCATTGTTGTGATATCAGAAATGTGGCAGCCAATTTGTGCTCAAACTTCTAAAAACAGAAGAAGTGCGAGCATTGGAAAACTTGTACAGTTTATGACAGTTCATGAAGACTTGTGCCCTCACACACCCCATGCCTGTGGAGTGGTACCTCTCAAGCTATTCCACCTCTCTGTCTCTTCCCCCACAGAGAAAGATGCCTATGATCTACTGTGGACTATCGTGGTTAACCAATACTTTTTTTTTGTAATGTTGGTTGAGGGACAAGAATAGGTCAGGAATAGCTACCCTGCTCTTCGTCAATAGCTGTTCACATCTACTAGTCATTTCATACCCAGTTGAACATCTCTTCCAAAAGACAGAACTTCCAACAATACAGAACTGCCTTAAGTACTGCACCTTAGCAGCAGCCTTTATTTTTGTGCTCACTGAATTCAGAATGTCGAGATTCACTTAGCATGAAAGGAACATTTAACCTTACACTGTTGTATTTTCTTTACAAAGCCAGCCATGCATTTAAGATAATTGAATATGTAGTTAGTAGTAAAGATCAACAAAATAGCAGTTAGTTTTTAATGCCTACATAAGTCAAGAGTCATAATTAGCACTTAAAACTATCCACTTAATTATAGATTAAGCTTCAATCTGCCTAAGAGAGCATAGAAATATGCCTTCTATTTAAAGAGGGACTGTTCAAACCCCATTAATGATCCACAACAGCAAGAAAATATTTGGATAAAGTACATACTTGATGATATTGCAGTACAACATCTTAAAAATATTTACTGTGAAATGAGAAATCATCTCCATCTCTCATCTTGAAAAAAAAAGCATGGCTAATTCTTTTATAAATTAAAAAGTTATAATCAAAACATGAGGTACAAACAGATGTCACTACCAACTGGAGACCCACAGGCACCAGACTTCCTCTGAACTTTGCTTAGGTTTTCCCAAGAATGTCTCCACTGTGACAAAAATATTCATGTTTTAATATCATTGTGTAAAGTTTATGACATTTCAGCTCCACCTTAATCCCTCGTGCATGTCCCAATCATCTATTCATGCTGTATAAAATGCAATTGAAAGAAGAATAATTACAACGTGGTTTAACTGTCCATGACCAGTTGCTCCTTCTGCTTGATAACATCACTGTTGCTTGAAGCCTGGAGATCTTAACTTTGTGTCAGATTCTAATTGTTACCAGGAGAAATTCAAACCAGAGATCATGAGATGGGTTCCGAAGAGATTTACCAGCATGTTTCCTGGTATGGAAGATTTGAGTTATAAAGAAAGACTACCTGGGCTGGGACATTTTTTCACTGGAGTGTAGGAGGTTGAGGGGCAATCTGATAGAAGTTTATAAAACAATGAGCGGTATCGATAAAGTTAATGGTAGTTGTCTTTTCCCTAGGACAGGGGAATTTCAAGATTAGGGGGACACATTTTTAAGGAGACAGGAGAGACATTTAAAAAAGACAGTAAAGGTTTTTTTTTTTACACAGAGGGTGGTTTGCTTGTGGAATGAACTTACTGAGAAAGCGGTGGATGTGGGTACAATGACAATGTTTAAAAGACACTTGGATAGATACATGAATAGGAAAGGTTTGGAGGGATATGGGCCAGGAGCAGGCAAGTGAAACTAGTTCAGTTTGAGATTATGTTCAGCATGGACTGGTTGGACCGAAGGGTCTTTTTCCATGCTGTTTGACACTCTGGACCATAGTTCAAGGTCAGGCGCTGAGCATCTTCACTGATTAGAGAGAAAGTGAGGGCTGCAGGTGCTGGAGATCAGAGCTGAAAATGTGTTGCTGGAAAAGCGCAGGTCAGACAGCATCCAAGGAACAGGAGAATCGACGTTTCAGGCATAAGCCCTGCCTCATTCCTGAAGAAGGGCTTATGCCCGAAACGTCGATTCTCCTGTTCCTTGGATGCTGCCTGACCTGCTGCGCTTTTCCAGCAACACATTTTCAGCATCTTCACTGATTGCAAACCCAAGGCCCATATGTGTATACTTAGTTTCCCTATTCCTTTCTTCCAATCAATTTATTCCCTAAGCCTCGGGGAAACAAGCAACTCAACAGTAAAAGATATTGGGAATGCTTACAAAGGAAACATTCATTCTGCACTATTTAATACTTCATAAGATCAGGAAGAAGTTATTCAGTCACTTGAGCCTATTTTGCATTCAATCGATCACTACTAATCTGGTTGCCAACTCCATCTGATCCTTTGATCCTAATCATTTGTGTACCAAAAATCAGTCTGTGTTGAGTCTATTTTGAAATTTCAATCGAAATAAAGTGCATGGCCTTTTGGGGACTGCAGTCCCAGAGTTCCACTGGCTACTGTGAGATAAAGTGCTTCGTGATTTCGCCATTTGCCATAATTCTCTTCTAGAAGCATACTCTATTCAGTGATAGCTTTGATTGGTTTCAGAGCAAGGAATGTATCTTCTTTTCTGCCACACAATTTCCCTTCATTAGGATTCAACATGAATATCTTCAAAGCTAAGACTGCATCAAAAACTAGGTGATAAAATAGTGACTTCCACCCCTGCAACTGACTCACTCAACCCACATATTATTGTGAATACTTGAAACAGAATATGTCCATAATTTCATATAAATATTTACTGGAAACTACTTTTTCTTTAACATATTGAGCATATCCTGCTTTAATGATGAAATATTTGAGCACTATGAAAAATCGCGATAATATGATGAAAAACCTCCAAATCTCTCCACCACAAATTCTTCACACTATTTTGGGTCTCAAAATTGTCACTGACTAATTTGCCAAGAATCTGAAAAGAATAGAAATGGTCCTGTGAAGTTGTTTATCGGTGTAGCTCAATCATTACAAAACTTCACAGGACCATTTCTATTCTTTTTGATCCTGGGTGAAGCATGAAACAATAATGTCTAGTCATTAACACTTCCAAAATAGGGAGAGCCGTGGAGATTTGCAGAAAACGAGGTATAACATCACTATGAAACAATAGAAAAACACTAAGTAGGGAAGCAGGATAACAGGGTTGAAAGAAAACACCACAGCAGTAGATTCTACTTGCATGAACCTCATGCTATAGCAACGATACATAAAAGGCAAATAAAAAAGGTAGTTTCCTTCTGTCAACCTGGTGTCTTCCATGCAAGAAAACGCAATGGCTGAATTTTAACATCCTGAAAGTAGTAGTCAGGTGAGATGCTAACATTTTACACATCACAAACCTGGCATCAACCCACCTACATCCAGGTTTAATGGAGGTAAGACAACCCAAGTTGCGGTTTAGCAGGTGAACCATTTTAATGAGGCTAGCAGCTCCTGATTCAATCTGCTTTACAGATTTCACCAAGTGCCCACACCTCAAGATTGGCAGGGCAGATTTGGAGGAGTTATGGACCTTTGCAGGATTCCCCTGAGCCAAATTGAGCATGAATGCTTCCCCGAGCACTTTGCCACTTCCTTGCTCAAAGGAGGAATGGATCTGCTAGCCAAGTTACAGAGAATTTCTTGGTTAGTGAAAAATGCCATAGGCCAAGCATGAAGGCAAGTTTCATTTAGACATCCTAATAAAACACTGATGACCTTGTTTTTAGCCACATTAAAATTGAATCTGACAACCAAAACAAAACATCATTCGCTGTTTATGAGGAACCAAATCTAACAAAAGGTTGCTTACTTGATTTCTAGCTGAATATACTGAAACTACTGAAACATAAGCTTGCAGTTTGTTACATAGATAAGTAACATTATCAACGGTCGTTAATTTCTTACTTATAAACACTAAATCTAGTATTTCTATACAAAGCTGAAGCGATTTCATGAACATGGAAATTATGATTTCAATATTAATTATCAAGCAGTGATTCCGCAAAGCGCCTAATATCTACTTCAAATCTTTCTGCAGAACATTCTCTGAATATACCACAAAAACAAGCAAATTTCTTTGTAAAGTTTCATAGCATTATAATGTAGTTAGCCAAGAATGGAAATGTTTGTGGGTCCTAACATATGATTAACATGACAAAGGTCTAATGTCACAGCAAATTACAGATATCGTATTACTTAAGTCATTCAGGGGCACGGTGGCACAGTGGTTAGCACTGCTACAGTCCAAAAGATGTGCAGGGTCAGGTGAATTGGCCATGCTAAATTGCCCGTAGTGTTAGGTAAGGGGTAAATGTAGGGGTATGGGGTGGGTTTCGCTTCGGCGGGTCGGTGTGGACTTGTTGGGCCGAAGGGCCTGTTTCCACACTGTAATGTAATCTAATCTAAAAAAAAAAATTCAAGTTGCTGCTTTTCAAAAAAAAAATGTAGCTCATCCACAAATACCTCAATGGGCACATTATTAGAACACAGAATCACTGGAAAAAATCTGCTTGTGTTATTTTAGTTGGTGGCAGATCTTTGCCTTTCTGATAAGGAAAGCTAAGTAAATGAGCAACAATACTTTGTAGCTCTCATAATAATTACTTAATTAGATTTGTTATATTGTAGAGAATGCATGTGGTGCCCATTTGAATCTATACATATCTGCAGGTTTCATTTGCTACCAGACTTTAAAATGCCAATTAAACAATCTGAAAATAAAAGAGCATCAGAAAACAAATCACTTTCACCAAATCATTGACGAAAACAGCTAACCAAGCAAACGAAAGCTTCTCATAGAACTCTTAATCCTTTTATCATCAACAGATGGGTCAATCATCTAAAGATTTTCCAATACCTCGCCAGCTTTGCCACAAGAAATCAGTTTCTTAAAAAAGGCTAAATCTAGTTGAAGATTCAGGGGGCTTCAAGAGACTATCTAAGAATTACTGCTCCAGTATCAAGTGCAAATTATTAATTTCACTTTCTGAACTTCATACCAACAGAAACAGGCTGTGAGATTAAGGTGTCATAGTCACTTACTAACTACGTTCAAAAGGTTCCAAGACAACAAAAAACTTGAACTGTGAAACTGACCTTCTGATACGCATAATTCAGAGTAAAAAATCTTGGAAATTCCATAGAAGGTACAAAAAAGTCAAAGTACTATTTGAAACACTGTACTTTGTGTTTCAAATAGTACTTTCAATGTCTCAGATTTAGTACCAGCACATTAAGTAATCATACAAAGCACTCAAAAGAGTAGAAAAAACCCTGCATGACTCCAGAAAATTCCTTACCAAACTGTTGACAAGGTGTAAACTACAACTTAACTTAATCAGCAAATCATATCAATCAACAAAAGCAAAATATTGCAGATACCAGAATCACAAAATAAAATAAAATGCTGCAAATAGTCAGCCCCTGTGGCAGCATGTACAGAGAGAAATAAAAAAAGTGTTAACATTTCAGGTCAATGACCTCAAATATTAATTCATACTAAACTACTATTTCCTGAGAGATTACGTATTGATTTGGATCAGAAGTAACAATTGTGAGATTAGTTACATACCTGGTACTGTAAAATCCTGAGTATAAATTATTTCATCTTCATTGAACAGATCTTCATCATCTTCATCATTATAACCATGCAAGTCTTCCAGGTAAGGCACCACTGTCATGCTTCTCCACTTGTCCTTGGTCTCTGGGCTTGGAGGAATAGGAACAAGATTTTCTGCCTGAGGGTGTTTTTTCCGAAACCAACTATATTTCAGAAAGAAAAAAGTCATTAGCTTAAAAGGTGATATTAGAAAGATTCTGTACTTTCTTCTCCCCAATAATGTAATTTAAAAGTTGAATTTTTCTGGAAAATTCAAATTCACCTCACAAGGAGGATAGATACCAGTTTTATGTAGACAATTAAGTCACATAACTGAGTGGTTCTAACTTCTGTACTAAAATCTGTTACATCTGGTTTGGGAGCCTAGCCATGTTGGAGAATAATCCCCCTTCCTAAATAGAGTTGCTTTTAGGAAAGTGGAGGGGTAGATTTATCAAGAGACAAATAACTTTTTTGAAAAATTTCTGAAAAGTCCTCTTGGCTTCTCCCAGTATTGTTCACAACAGTAAGTCCTGACTACAAATCCTGTCCGTTTCCACTACTGAAATTAATTAATGTGAAGGTGTTTTCCTGTTTTTACATTTGTTCACTGAGCTGATAGATTTGTTCCCAGATGTTTTGTCACCATTCTAGGTAACATCATCAGTGAGCCTCCAATGAACCGCTGGTGTTCTGTCCCGCTTGCTATTTATGAGTCTTGGTCTGTTGTTGTGGGTGATATCATTTACGGTTCTTTTTCTGAGGGCTTTATAAATGGGGTCCAAATCAATGTATTAGATTAGATTACATTACAGTATGGAAACAGGCCCTTCAGCCCAACAAGTCCACACCGACCCGGGGGGGAGGAAACCGGAGCACCCGGAGGAAACCCACGCAGACACGGGGAGAACGTGCAAACTCCACACAGTCAGTCGCCTGAGGCAGGAATTGAACCCGGGTCTCTGGCGCTGTGAAGCAACAGTGCTAACCACTGTGCAACCGTGCTGCCCCCAATTGTGATCGGTTCAGGCCTCTACAAATTCCCGTGTGTGTCTTTGTCTAGCCTGTCCCAGGATGGATGTATTGTCCCAGTCAAATTGGTGTCCCCCTTCCTCTGTGTGTATGGATACTAGTGATAGTTGGTCATGTGTTTTGGTAGCTAGTTGGTGCTAATGTATCCTGGTGGCTAGTTTCCTGTCCGTCTGTCCAATGTAATGGTTTTTGCAGTCCTTGCAGGGTATTTTGTGTATGACGTTCATTCTGCTGGGTGTTGATACAGGGTATTTTAAATTCATCAGGAGATGTTTCAGTGAGATGGCAGGTTTGTGGACTACCATGATGCCAAGGGGCCTATCATCTCTGAGATGTCTTTAATGTATGGCAGGGTGGCTAGTCTCCAGGCTTGTTGAGTTTTCTCATTTAGGTCTGTTGTGCTGGAATCGGCGGACTGTGCTTATCGGGTATCCTTTGTTCCTGAATACGTTGTATAGGTGTTTTTCCTCTGCTTCTTGCAGTTCCTGGGTGCTGCAGTGCATTGTGGCTTGTTTAAATAATGTCCTAATGCAGCTGTGTGTTGGTGTTGGGATGATTGCTCTAGTAGTCGAGTATCTGGTCAGTGCACGTGTCTTTGCGTAGATGCTAGTATGCAGCTTTCCATTGGCTTTTTGTCTTACTGTGACATCTAGAAAGGGGTGGCTGTTGTTGTTGTTCTCGTCCCCTTTGGTGAACTTTATACCAGTAAGGATGTTGTTTATGTGTTTGTGGGTTTCTTCTAATATGTTGCGTTTTGTGATGACAAAGGTATCATCCACATAGCAAACCCAAAACTTGGGCTGGATCGGGAAGGACTGTTCGTTTTAACCACTGCATAACTGCTTCTGCTAAAAATCCTGACATTGGCGATCTCATAGGCATCCCATTGATTTGTTTGTAGATCTTGTCATTGAAGGTGAAGTGGGTTGTGAGGTACAGGTCTACTAGTTTGGGGGTGTTGTCCTTGCTGATAAAGTTGGTGCTGAACCAGGTTTGTGTCCTTTGTTTAGCCAGCAGTGAGGCCAGTGTTTCTTTAGCTAGGGTGATGTTTATTTATGTGATTAGGGCCCCTATGTCGAAGGAAACCACAACTTCGTCGTTCTCTACCTTAGTGTCTTTCATGATGTTAGGGAATTCCAAGGTGGAGTGGATGGAGTGGCTTGAGTCTTCTACTGGGCGTTTCCGTTCCTTTGCTTGTCTGTATGCCAGTATATCATGAAGTGAGACTATGGGTCTGAGGGGGGGCCCTTGTTTATGTATCTTTGGTAATCCGTAGACATGGGGTCTGTTTGATTCTTCAGGTTTCATTCTTTGGAGGTCTGTCTTGTTAATTTGTGAAGTTTCCTCAGGGGTGCTATAATACGGTTTTCCAGCTGTGGAGTCTGGTCAATCGCCACCTGTTGGTAGGCGATAGTGTGTTTGCTTTTTCAATGTATTGTGTTCTGTTCAGGATGATGGTATGCACCCTTTGTCTGCCGGTAGGATTATGACATTTTGGTCTTTTCTGTGTCCTTCCAGGGCTTTCCTTTCCAGTGTGTTCAGGGTGTTCCTATCTTTCTTTCTTTCTGCTTAATGTTGCTGCTACGGTCTGTGATGGACTGCTGGATTTCTTCCGTAAGTCTATTGTCTTTCAGGGTGAATTCCAGTGCTGCTAGGAAGTCCTTTTTGGCCACATTCCAGTCGCAGTGGTTGAAATTCATCCCTCATACTAGGACAGCTTTTTCCATGTCTGAGAGTGATCAGTATACAGGTTCTTTATCCAAGTCTCTGAATTATACATGTGATTACTATGCGTGAGCTTGGCCAGTTTTTCTTGTAGGGTTGGACGTTTCTTTGACTTGGTCCGCTGTTGTTTAGTGTTGATGGCTCGTTCTAGTGTACTTGTCCTTTCATGGTCAGTCACATTAGTGTACAGAGTTTTTTGGTGCAAAATTTCTCATTCATATTTGTGGAGTCAGTTGTGGGCATCATTTATCATTTCTTGTAGCATCCTACAGCTGTTCTGTTCTGCTCTTCTTCTGGCTTGTGGGGTGTTGAGACATGGTTTGTATTTGACATGTCACTAGTATCCAGACACAGAGGAAGGAGGGACACCAGTTCAACTGGGACAATACATCCATCCTGGGACAGGTTAAACAAAAGACATGAGTGGGAATGCCTAGAGGCCTGGCATTCAAACTAGAACGCCATGATTTGGACTCCATTTACCAACCTCTCAAAAACAAAACCGTAAGTGATATCACTCACCACAACAGACCAAGATACACAAATAGCAAACAGGACAGAACACCAGCGCTTCATCGGAAGCTCACTAATGTTATCTAGCATAGTGATGAAACATCTGAGAACAAATCTACCAGCTCAGTGAGCAAACTTACAACCTGATCCACAACGTACAAATCTTCTCTAAAATCGCAAGATGTTTTCCTGTTGGGGAGGAAGTGGAAAGAGAGAGAAAACAATAAATCAGAAATCACATAACAGACATGCCAGCTTGAAGTTTAATTTCAGCGGCACAGCAAGGACACTTGCTGCTGACCTCTAAATTTCTAGCAATTTCGCAGGCAGGAGGTTCACTTCTATTGCTTTCCAGTGGTATTGCAACTATTTGCAGTAGTTACGTCTCATTCCCAGCATGGAGCCAGAATGATATCATCAGACTATCCGAGCTGCCAATCACAAAAAGGTTTTCAAATTATCAAAAACAGGAAGAAGGAACACTAAAAACTTTTGTTTATGCAATGAACAAATTAAAGATTATGACATATGCATGGAATGAAGGCAGAAGCTAACCTATCTTGAAGAAGCTTATCTTGGAATAACCATTTTAAAATAAGTTTAAAACAAAGTCAACTAATTAATCCACAATTGTAAAATTATCCTTTCAGAATCAGTTTTGTTGATCAAAATTTCAGGAATCACAGCAACATTAAAAATCCAGTTACACATGATTAAGCAAGATGCAACTTTTTATGGGTCAACTAATAATGTGGGAGTGAGCAAGCTTCTGTCCTCTGTGATTATGAGTTTATGTTAAATGTGTGGATGAAGAAGACAACAGAGTCTATTTGGAGCCCTGAGCAGCAGACTACAGCTTTAAGCTGTTTCACAATTTGTGCACACACGACATCCCAAAACTAGTCAGTTTTCAAAGGATTATGATTATGAATGCTGACAGTTTGATTCCTCCTAGCACCCCCTCAATCAACATCTAGGCCAGAACATATGCTGAAGGAGTTAATTTGGGAATTCGTGCAAGATAAATTTATAATTACATTGTGCAAGACATACTATCTATAGCCTATCCCCAATCTAACAATTGGGAATTAAAAAACAAGCTGCAAACATAGGCACAATGCACAGCTTTGGAATGCACAAAACCAGCTAGGAAGGAAATTAAAGATACAAACCTGTGGAGTACTGTAGTAAATAATGCAAAACCAAAACAAGTATACACCAGACATTTTAGCCAGTTGAGGGGCATTGTTTGTTCACAATTAACATTTCAAACATTTTTTTTGGCAGAGGCAAATTTCCCTGGAGGGTAAATTATAATGCTGTTAAAGTCTCTCTATGACTGATCCATAATGTCAAAATTAATTTGACATCCTGTGTGCAAGGTGCCTTCATTTTCTAGTCTCTCACTAATCCTTCATCAATTAATTCAGTTACCCTTGGGCTGACAGCCTTCAAACAGGAAGTTACTGATTTTAAATGCCTTCTCTTAATGAGGGACCCGTGAGAAACAGCTGGCTTGTGAAGTACTGAAAGCACAGTAATTAATATTAAATGATTACAATTCAAGCAACTGCATCAGCTATTCTGCACAAGTATGATTTCAAAATGGATTGGGTCATCACACAATATTTAACTAATTTAGTGTAACATGTAAGTATATAAAAAGAGAGGTCAAGTGCAACCTTGTATTAAAGTACAAATGATATCTATAAAAACTCATGATTTTGACTTTCAGAAACCTCAAAGCATTGATATAGAAATAATGTATTAGTAATTGTATTTGGAAAGGTAAGGAATAATTAGGGATAGTCAACATGGCTTTGTGCATGGGAAATATTGTCTCATGAACTTGATTGAGTTTTTTTGAGGAAGTGACAAAGAGGATTGATGAGTGGTGGACGTGATCTATGTGGACGTGATCTATATGGACTTCAGTACGGCGTTCAACAAGGTTCCCTATGGGAGACTGGTTAGCAAGGTTAAATCTCATGGAATACAGGGAGAACTAGCTATTTGGATACAGAACTGGCTTAAAGGTAGAAGACAGATGGTGGTGGTGGTGGAGGGTTGCTTTTCAGACTGGAGGCCTGAGACCAGAGGAATGCCACAAGGATCGGTGTTGGGTCCACTACTTTTTATCATTTATATAAAATGATTTGGATGGGAACATAGGAGGTATAGTTAGTAAGTTTGCAGATGACACCAAAATTGAAAGCGCAGTGTAAAGCGAAAAAGGTTACCTCAGATTACGACAGGGTCTTGATCAGATGAGCCAATGGGCTGAGGAGTGGCAGATGGAGTTTAATTTAGATAAAAGCGAGATGCTGCATTTTGGGAAAGCAAATCTTAGCACGACTTACACGCTTAATGGTAAGGTCCTAGGGAGTGTTGTTGAACAAAGACACCTTGGAGTGCAGGTTCATAACTCCTTGAAGGTAGAGTCACAGGTAGATAGGACAGTGAAGGCGGCATTTGGTATGCTTTTCTTCATTGGTCAGATTACTGAGTACAGGAGTTGGGAGGTCATGTTGCAGCTGTACAGGACTTTGGCTCGGCCATTTTTGGAATATCGCGTGCAATTCTGGTCTGCTTCCTATTGGAAAGATGTTGTGAAACTTGAAAGGGTTCAGAAAAGATTTACAAGGATGTTGCCAGGGTTGGAGGATTTGAGCTTTCGGTAGAGGCTGAATAGGCTGGGGCTGTTTTCCTTGGAGCGGAGGCGGCCGAGGGGTGACCTCAGAGATTTAGAAAATCATGACAGGCACAGATAGGATAAGTAGACATAAATAGGGTGAGAGAGTCCAGAACTAGAGGATGTAGGTTTACGGTGAGAGGGGAAAGATATAAAAAGGGGCAACTTTTTCCACACAGAGGGTGGTACGTGTATAGAATGAGCTGCCAGAGGAAGTGGTGGAGGCTGGTACAATTGCAACATTTAGAAAGCATCTGGACAGATATATGAATAGAAAGGGTTTAAGAGGGATACGGGCTAGGTGCTGGCAAATGGGACTAGATTAGGTTGGATATCTGGTCGGCATGGCGAGTTGGATCGAAGGGTTTGTTTCCGTGCTGTACATCTCCATGACTGCATGACCATATCATGCAGCATGTTTCCAATGTTTTTTGAAATTGTTCTGATCTATTACCACTTTGGTCTATATACAAAGCTTAACACAAAATTTTACAAATCCAAAGTCTATTGTAAAAGTAGATTGCTTAAGTCTTCCAATGAATTAAAACTTTCTGACATCATTCTGTTTCATGTCACCTTGTACTCGCATGCATATTCCTTCAAAATGCAATACCTTAAAATGGGAAGCTTTATTTTGAAGGGTTGTACAGCAGTTTTGAAATTTTTATGTAGAGAAATTTGGAAAACAACAACTTACCACAAACAAACATTTTATACTCCCATGTGTCATCCAATGATACAAAGACAACAATTTGCATATTTTAGTACTCTATTTGTGCAGTTAGTTCCTCATAACCCTCTGATACCGTAGGAAAGAAATACACAGGGGAAAAAAAAGCAACAACACAAACACACAGGGGAGATAACAAGGAGAGGGGGAGAAAAGGACAATTCTGTCCATCTACAGTCGTATAGAAAACCATTTCCACAAAGGAGACTTGGGATAAAGTTATAACACATAAAATACTGTTTAATGTAAGGCAAGAGAGAAAATGCTTTAAGAAACTCCCTCCCCATTGCTATTCCTCCACCCTACCAAACACTGAATTCAAACCCTTCAACACCTCTTGCTAATGAGTGGCTTTAAGATTCTTAAGCACTTGTCACTGGTTTGTTGGCAATAAAGAATGGAGGAAAAGTAATGCATGCTCAATATGATATGGCAGTAAAGTTCAGAGAAAGTAACAATAGCGAACAATAAGAAAGGTATGGAAATGCTTGTCCCATCTTCCTGCCTTACACGAAAAAAAGGAAGAAAGAGAAAAAATGAGGCATAGGAGGAGATAAGAATTAGTGAATGAGAAAGGAATAAAAGGTTTGGGGGCGGGGGGCAGCAAAAGATAATGGCTTAGTGATATTTTCATTGCTCTCGGGTTCCAGAGACCTAGATGATATCCTAGTAACTGGAGTTCAAAACCTATCATGGCAAATGGTAAAATTTTAACTGAATAGTATCTAGAATTAAAAGTCTAATGGTGATCGAGAAACTGTAATTAATTGTCATAAAAACCCACCTGGTTCACTAATATACTTTAGGGAAGGAAAACTACTGGCCTTACCTGATCTGGCCCAACTTGATTCTAGATTCACATGGTGGTCAACTCTTAACTGCCTTCTAAAATGACTCACCAAGCTATTAAGTTGGATCATAACAACTAAAAATCTCAAGAAAGGAAAGAAACTAAACAGAACACATGGCATCAACCTAGGTACTGGAAACACCAAATTCAACCCTGTTGGCGAGGCAAAATATTTCTTAGCATCTGGGATCTAGTGCAAAAATTGAGAGAGCTGGCTCACTAATCAAGGAATAGCCTGATATAGTCATACTCAGTATCATACCTCTCAAACATGATCCTGGACAATATCACCATCATCTACAAGCAGGACAGAGCCAGCAGAGATGCTGCACTGGTAAAGTGAAGAGTGCGTTGCCCTGGAAGTTCTCGACATTGACTCCTTACCCTTCAAGTCTCAATGCATCAGGATAAACATGAGCAAGTTAATCTCCTGCGGATTATCACATTTGCAGCTACATTTGCTGATAAATCAGAACTACTCCATATTGAACACTTTAGAGGAAGTTTTGGGGGTGTCAACGGCACAGAATGCACTCTGGGATTTCAACATCTATCACCAATAGTGGCTCATCAGCACCACTACTAACTGAGATGGTTGAATTCTAAAGGATATAGCTGCTAGACTGAGTCTGTGACAGATAGTGAGGAAAGTCAACAAGTGGGAAAAACATATGATCTCATCCTCACCAATACTCCTGCTACAAATGCACTTGTCTATGACAATGTCAGTAAGAATGAATACTGCACAGTCCTTATGTAGATGAAGTCCCATGCTTACATTGAGAATACCCACCACGTCGTGCAAATTAGAAAGACTTCAAACAGATCTAGCATCCGTGAGGTGATTGGTCCATCAGCAACTGGAGAATTATATTCCAACCACAAGCCAGGAGAAAAATGACCACTGTGTGCAGTAACCACTATAATCTGGCAGTGTATGTGGTGCAACACAATGTGGTGGGGTATTTTCTATCAGGTTACGAAGCTGGAGGATATTATAATTCTAGTGTTCAAAATAAGAAAGAATTTAATAGATAAATTAATTTTATAACTACAGCCAGATCAGTTACGAATGAAATTAGGAAATGCATTTTCTTTTAACCCAAGCCTAATGAGAATTTGGATCAACACATGGGTTGTGGTTGGTAAGCCACTTGATATTTTCATTGTTGAGATTAAAAGTACCAAAGGATGTAGAGGTGGTTTATGGAGATTAACTTGCAAATTCACCATGTTATGACAAGAGAGTCACAGGGTTGCAGGGGCAAAATGACTATCCCAGATTCGCCATTCTGATACAGCCTTATGGTTTTGTGATATTATTATATCAATACCACTCATACTTGAGTAAATTGTTTAATAGTTTAATTTCCATCTAGTTTCCTTACTATTTATAGAGTCAAAGTCAGATGTACAGCACGGAAACAGACCATTTGGTCCAACTTGTACAAGGCGACCAGAATCCTTATCTAATCTAGTCCCACCTGCCAGCACGTGGCCCATATCCCTCTAAAACCCTTCCTATACACATAACCATCCAGAGACCGTTTAAATGTTACAATTGTACCAGCCTCCACCACTTCTTCTGGCAGCTCATTCCATAGAGGCACCACCCTGTGTGAAAAAGTTGCATTTGTCATTTTTCTCTCCCAGTTCCTCTGGATCGTATTCTGTGCTTTTTTTTTGCATTCAGTTTAGCCCAAATGTTCAAATTTCACTAAATTACCTCACTATGAATGCAACTAAAGCAAATTGACAATAATTCCTATTGCTTTAAAATCCATGCTATCTACAAGGGCTTTTTTGAAAAACACCCACACTATCTGGAGGAGTGGCCCAAATTACGGCACTCATGACAGCAAAAAATGCTAAAGGTTATTAAGGCTAACTCACTGAGCAGGACTACACTGTCAATATTGACAGTGTAGTGCGAGCAACCCCCACTCAGATATGTCAGCTGTGAAACAAGGTTGACTGTGAAATTGTTCATTGGTAAATTAAGTGAATAGCTTCTATGATCTCATTTATAATTCAGGCATCATCAGCCAGTTTTCGTTTCAACCAAGCCCTCTCCAGTAACTCCTGAAACCCAAATAACCGATGAGCAAAGCAGTGGGGAAGCCTTCTGAAACCATAGGAGAACGCAAAAATTATCTTTTTAATCTAAAAGAGCAATAGCATAGGATTAGCATCATAAGCATTCATGTTTCTTTGCCTTGAGCACCTTTTGATTAAAACATCACAACTTTCCCTGGGGGCGGGGGTGTTGCTTATTTTAGCACATAAATAACACTGCCTCAGAAAAGACATGTGTTTCACTCTGTACAATTAGAAGAAAAGCTACAAAAATCCATTCAAATAGCATTTTTAGCCACACTTTCTAAAGTATCAAATTTATATTAATTAGAATTTTTTAAATAATGTGGGGGTCAAGTGAAGAAAATAATTGTGTTCTTAACAATAGATGCTCAAATGACCTTGAGCTAAAGTATAATAACTATTATTAAAAAGTACAGAGAGAAACCTCTCAAATAATAAGCTTAAACAGATGTATATGAATGATTTTGGTTGCAAGTCTTATCTTAAATGGTTTGATGTTCTACATATTGACTATTGTGTACAATAGGAACTAAATAATAAAACATGAAATCAAGTTATTTATCTAAGGCACATTGATGAAAACTAAGTTATCAGAGCCAGTGTTCACAATCATAGGGAGCCAAAATCAGCCAAAAGAATAAGGGCAAAGTCGTCCAAATGGATAGCAATGGTCAGAATAGGGAAATGTTAACAGAGCAGATAATATCCAGTTGCGATAACATAAATGGAACTAATTGATTAGGCTAAATGATCTCCTATGTTCTAATGTCTTAGAAATGATGAAACTGTAGTTTGGTATGAAACAAGGCCTACAGGAGGAGCAGTGGTGAGTGAAGTTGCGAGAATCAAATTTAAAAATGTATTCAAACTACAAATTAACACCAGCGCTGTCACTAAGTATGCACACAAGCATTTTTCTGCCAACATACCTAATGTCTCCAAAAGAAGAGTATTATGAGGAATTCAGTTTTTTCTAATTCATGTGATTTTCTAACTCAATTTGACTTATGTAATAAAACTTACTTGTGCTGTCTGATCTGTTGTATTGAAAATCTTTTCACAGGATCATATTCAAGCATTCCTGCAGGGATAGATAAAGATTAATTAGCGAGTTTTGAGAAGATTTGTAGCTCAGGTTGAGGTTTTGGATGCAGATTTGCTCACTGAGCTGAAAGGTTCATTTCCAGACGTTTCATTACCTTACTAGGTAACATCTTCAGTGGACCTCATACGAAGCAATGCTGAAAATTCCTGCTTTCTATCTATATGTTTGGGTTGGTGATGTAATTTCCTTTGGTGATGTTATTTCCTGTGGTGAAGTCACTTCCTGTTCCTTTTCTCAGGGGATGGTAGATGGAGTCTAACTCGATGTGTTTGTTGATAGAGTTCCGGTTGGAATGGCATGCTTCTAGGAATTCTCGTGCGTGTCTTTGTTTGGCTTGTCATGCACGAGAATGCCTAGAAGCATGGCATTCCAACTGGAACTCTATCAACAAATACATCAAGTTAGATCCC
Source organism: Chiloscyllium plagiosum (assembly GCF_004010195.1). Taxonomy (NCBI): domain Eukaryota; kingdom Metazoa; phylum Chordata; class Chondrichthyes; order Orectolobiformes; family Hemiscylliidae; genus Chiloscyllium; species Chiloscyllium plagiosum. The sequence continues at coordinate 27,320,883 of NC_057740.1, read as the reverse complement.
ATCTGCCACTCCCTGAGAAAAGGAACAGGAAATAACTTCACCAGAGGAAATAACATCACCACAGGAAATGACATCACCAACCCAAAGAACCCCAAACATATAAATAGAAAGCAGGAATTTTCAGCATTTCTTTGCATGAGGTCCACTGAAGAGGTTACCTATTAAGGTAACAAAATGTCTGGAAATGAACCTTTCAGCTCAGCCAGCAAACCTACATCCATAAAGATTAATGTTAAATTAATGCAATGGCCACATGCTACAAAACTACAAAAACCAACTTCCTGTTTAGTGTTCTCCGTGTACTTGGCCAGAATTTGTTGGACTTGAGCCTTCTATGTGGTGCAGTCCACATTATAGCACAAAAGGAAGGAAATGATTTGCAAGTAACTTACACCTCACCACAGTTACTTTATGTTTCAATGTTGTTCTCCTGTTATCTTCAACAAAACACTGGGACAATCAATATCAATGGCAACCACAAGTTTCCTGAATTTGTGTTACTTTTACTGGCGCTGTACTTTAGGCTATAAAATATTTGGCTGGAGTTTCTTGATCAGTCAGTATCATAATGGATGTATTTAAAGGATCCATCAGCAGTTCAAATTACCATATTTTTCCACTTAAAACCACAGGAAATTCAGCTACCAACTCTGGGAGATTTAGAAGTAACTTCTTACCTTGTTAATTTAATCATACATTATTGTATAAAGAATTATTTAACATACTTAGAATGCTGTTTGTGGATGTAACATTTCAATCATGCAAAAAATTTGCCAAGTCTGTTTGTGGAGTAACAGGATCACCAATTGATTGAATAAAGGTTTTGCAGATTCTGTTACTATTTACTTGTCTTGTTAATTGAGCCAGGTAAAAAGGCTGTTTTATTACAACAATTTTTCACAATATCCCAACAGGCAAAGAGCCTAATTTATGCATACAAAATTAACATGTGCTCGATCAACAGATGTTGTAGATACTTATGAAAATATCTTGTAAAAATGAAATTACAACAGCCCATAAACATTAGCTTGAATTTTGCAATTATAGTGTCAATGAAACTGCGAGTATTTGACATTAACGTACATATGAAACTAAGCAGCATTTGGTATCCACATATGGACAATGAAACATGGAGATTTATTTGGTCCAGAGCATATAAGCAAACTCTGTAAAAGCAACTCAGCTAGTTCTACTCCCCCAGCTCTGCAACCTTTTCTCAGTCATTTATTCGATTTACACGCAATATAGCTGTTCAACAACCCTAAAAAGTAATGACTCATTATTGAGGGGTCATTTGAGTTGTAATTGCACTCTAAATCATGAATATAGCTGAAAACTCTGGGATCCTGGAAAACTATTTTTATATTTGTGGAATATCAACTTTTTCCATTGTGATTAAAAAACCTTTATTCTAGTTTTTTTGGGAAGTTTTAACACTTCAGCCTCAATTGGTTAATTTTACGAATAGAAGTTAAGAGCATTTCGGTGGAGGGCATTAATTGGTATTTGAGCACATATAGAGAAACTGTTACTGACAGAGGAATGAAGTCAAGAGATATACATCTGCAACATTTCACTCTATGATAAATCTATTCCAAGTGAAAACTGGCTTTGGTTTCACCCTTCTTCAAATTGCTATCAGAAATTTGTCTTTATTTTCTTCATGGGATCCATGTGTCGCTGACAATGTCAACATTTGTTGCCTATCCCTAATTATCTTGAGTTGAGATGCCCATTTCAGTAAAGAGTCAATCACATTGCTTTGGGTCTGGAGCCACATGTAAGTCAGATCAGGTAAGGATGGCAGATTTTTCTTTCCAAAAGAACATTATTGAACTGTATGGGGTTTTATAACCCTATGCTAGTTCTCATGGTTGCCACTGAGATCAATTTTATAGTTCCAGGTATTATTAATTGAATTTTTAAATTCTACCCGCTACCAGGGTGGAATTTGAATTCATAGTCTTACATTAATAGCTTGCTCTCCTGGATCATTAGTCTAGTACCATTACCATTCTGCTACGATCTTTCCCTGATATAACAATAATGTCCCAATCTTCACTGGACTTTGAAAAATGAAGGATAAGGATATTTCCCTTCCTGTTTTCTGTGAGAATGCTACAATGTGATTTGCTTTTTGTTCTAGTGACATCAACTGCAGTTGGATACCTCAAGGTCCCTTTGAACTGACACCAAATTCAAATTAAGGGCAGAAAAGCAAAATCTATGCTAAAAAGATGGACAGATGCATGGAAGGAACTTTGTTGAAGCAGCAAGTTCCATCACTTCTCTACTAACCTCAAAATCTGGATCATTATAACATACCATTCATCATCCATTGTTATAAATTCATCAACCACATTTTGTTCTCCCTGTACATTTTGCAAAACGGCTCCAAAGAAATTCAAAGTTCTACATACAGTGATAGGTAATATTGCTAAATGTGCAAAGCTATGAAAAAAAGCAATTAAAATCCAATAAAGCTGTTTATTAAAAGATGAAGATGATCATCATTGAAGCAAACTGCTACATAAATATGCACAAAGTACCAATAATAACTGAGAATTCTTGGAGGACAGGTATAAAAGGAGTGAATTAAATTTCATCAATCCTTATACCTTTGCTGCTTCAAAGTTTTGCCAATCTTTTTACATTTTTAATAAAATGATAAAAGTTGTACAGTTTTATTAAAGTACTGGGAATTCCTCAGTTTTAAGTTATTTTCGTAACTAAGAAATCAATTTAAAAGGTCCCATTTGATAAATGTCCTCAGCTCTCAGTTTAATAGATTGAAATCAATTGTTGTAGGAAGCTGGATGACTATATGAGGGTAAAGGGAAAGAAGCATAACCACCAGTATAGACCTGTTAGGCTGAATTCTATGTCTCTAATGTACTAGTCTGTATAATTCATCAAATGATAGAAGTAAATGGGACAGACTTCGAACAGATCTATCAACTCAAGACTGGGCATCCATGAGGCTCTGAGAGCCATTCACTGCAGCAAAATTGTACTCCAATACAATCTGTAACCTCATGGCCTGGCATATCACCCATTCAACAATTACCATCAAGCCAGGGAATTAACTCTGGTTCAATGGAGAGCGCAGGAGAACATGCCAATAGCAGTACCAGGCATACTTGAAGATGAGGAGTCAACCAGGTGAAACCACCAAACATATGCTGTTTGGCATGCAAGTAGTTAAGTAGCAAGTGATAGACAGAGGTAAGCGATCCTACAGCAATGGATCAGATCTAAGCTCTGCAGTCCTGCCACATTCGGTCATGAATGGTGGTGGATAATTAAACAACTCACTGGAGGCGGCTTCACAAATATCTCCATCCGCTATGGTGAAGAGCCCAGCACATCAGTGCAAAAGATAAGGCTGAAGTTCTCAAAGCAATCTTCAGCCAAAAGTGCCGAGTGGATGATCCACCACAGCCTCTTCCAGTGGTCCCAGGATTCCAGATACCAATCTTTAGCCATTTCAATTCATATGATATCAAGGAACAATTGGACCCAATGGATACTGCAAAGGCTACAGGGCCCTGACAACATTTGAGCAATAGTCCTTAAAGACTTGTGCTTCAGAACCTTCCACCCCCCCCCCTGTTTTCTGTGAGAATGCTACAATGTGATTTGCTTTTTGTTCTAGTGACATCAACTGCAGTTGGATACCTCAAGGTCCCTTTGAACTGACACCAAATTCAAATTAAGGGCAGAAAAGCAAAATCTATGCTAAAAAGATGGACATCCAGCTTCCTACAAAAGATTGGTGTGGAAAATTACCCAAGTATGCCCTGTACATAAAAAGCAGCAGGGCAAATCCAACCCAGCTAATAGCCACCCCAACTGTCTACTGTCAATCAGTAAAGTGATGGAAGGTGTCATCAACAGTGTTATCAGCAGCAAATGCTCAGCAATAAACTGCTCAGTGATGCTCAGTTTGGACTCCACCAGTGCCACTCAGCTCCTAACCTCACTATAGCCTTGGTTCAAACATAGACAAAAGAGCTGAATTCCAGAGGTGAAATGAGGGTGACAGCCCTTGACATCAAAGCCACATTCGACGGATTATGGCATAAAAGAGCCCGAGCAAAACTGGAATCAACAGGTATTAGAGGGCAATCTCTCTGGTGGTTGGAGACATATCTGACACATAGAAAGACGGTCACAATTGTTGGAGGTCAGTTATCTCAGCTCCAGAACATCTCTGCAGGAGTTTCTCAGGGCTGTGTCCTTGGTCCACTCATCTCCAGCGGCTTCATCAATGACCTCACCTCTATCATAAGGTCAGAAGTGGGAACATTCACCAATTATTCAACAACATTCAGCACCATTTGTAACTTTCAGTCACTGAAGCAGTCCATGTCCAAATGCAACAACATCCAGACAATATCCAGGTTTGGGCTGACAAGTGGCAAGTAACATTCACACCACACAAATTCCAGGCTATGACCACCACCAATAAGAGACAAACTAACCACCGCCCCTTGACATTCAATGGTGTACCATCACTCAGTTCCCCACGATCAACATCCTGGGAGTTATCATTGATCAGAAACTCAACTGGACTCATCACATAAATGCAGTGGCTACAAGAGCAGGCCAGAAGCTAGGAATACTGCGGTGAATAACTCATCTGTTGACTCCCGAAAGCCTGTCCACCATCTATAAGGCACAGGTCAGGTGTGTGATGGAATACTCCCCACATGCCTAGATGAGTGCAGCCCCAACACTCAAAAAGCTTTACAACATCCAGTACAAAGCAGTCCATTTGACTGGCACATCGAGAAGTGTCCACACCACCTACACTGAGTAGCAGTAGTGAGTACTATTTTCAAGATGCCCTGCAGAAATTCACCAAAGATCCTCAGACAGCACCTTCTAAACCCACGACCACTTCCATCTGGAATGATAAGGGCAGTAGATATATGGGAACAGCACCACCTTGAAGTTCCCCTCCAAACCACTCACCATCCTAACTTGGAAAGAGATCACCATTCCTTCACTGTTGCTGGGTCAAAATCCTGGAATTCCCTACCTAATAGCAATGTGGGTCAACCCACAGCAGCTGGACTACAGCAGTTCAAGAAAGCAGCTCACCACCACCTTCTCAAGGGCAACTAGGGATGGACATCAAATGCTGGCCAGCCAGCAGTGCCCACATCCCACAAAATGAACAAATAAACAAAACTCTCAGCCTATTTGCACAGCATTTTGCTGCTTCTGATTTGCTGCTTAGTAATTTTGTGAAATTGAGGTTGGAAACTTTCATGGCCTGTATCACCAATTCCAACTTGTCAAGAAATGGTTGGACATTTTTCCATACATTTAATTTTTAAAAAGTCACTACTTCTTATGAATTAAAGAGGAAGCTTCTGCATTAATAAATATTGGTGAATAAAAATATTCATAAGGTTGACAAAGAATTTTCACACTGCAGGGACCATTAAATCACCCATGTAAAATACTCCTAATACACTAAGCATCAATCACTTTAATATTTTGTAAATATATTAATTTTCAGAAGTAGTATGTTATAATGTTCAGACAACAGGTGAACAGAAGTGGGGATAATTGCATAAAAAGCTCTTTCAAAGATCTAGCATAGACACATAATGGGATAAATGACCAAACCAGTTAGTTGAATACTTTTGCCTTTTTGAAAAAGGTAGATCTTCCCCGATCTATAGAAGATTATAGAAACATTTCTCAACTGGCAATAACCATATGATTAATTTGAATTAACAACAGGAGCAACGAAGTGGAGGAAAAATACAAGCAGAAGAAGAAGCAAGAGGACTAAGGCAACATCAAAACAGATCAGAAAACCTTAAGAAAACAAAACCTAGTTATGCAAATTTACTAAAGAAGAAAATAACGTTAGCTGCTTTCTTCACCGTATGATCTCTCTCAAAAAGGGGGAGAAAAGGAAAAAACTACAGAAAGCAAAGGGGAACAAAAACAGATATAGTAGAGAGAGAGAGAGAGAGAGAGAGAAAAGAGAGGAGAGAGGAGAGAGGGACAGGCAGAGACAGACAGACAAAGAAATTAGTTAATGAACTTGAAAGACCCCATATAGACAACATGCAAACCTACTGTCATTTACAAAATACCGTCCAAGAACTGTACCACACACAGTATTGGACAAACAGGCAGAAAACCAGCCACCAGGATACATGAGCATCGATTAGCCACATAAAGTCATGACCCACTCTCACTAGCATCCTTACATACAGACGAGGTAGGGCACCACTTCGACTGGAACAACACATCCATCCTAGGCCAAGCCAAACAGAGACACGCACGAGAATTCCTAGAAGCATGGCATTCCACCCAAAACACTATCATATAAAAAAAAATCAACTTGGACCCCATTAACCACCCTCTGAGAAAAAGAATGAGAAATGACATCACCAACCAAAGTAAATATAAACACATAAATAGAAAGGGGGTCGCTAACAGCAGTGCTTCACCAGAGGCTCACTGATGATGTTACCAGCATGGTGACGAAACATTTGAAAACGAACCCTCTAGCTCAGCGAGCAAACTTACATCCAGAAGCTCAACCTGAGCGACAAATCTTCTCAAAACACTCTAATACACTAAAATCAATGTATTCTTCATGGATATATATTGAAATAAGGGAGGTTATTAATGGCATCTCCTTTCTACATTGGTGAGTTCCTCAAAAATGTATTATTACGTTCAACTGATAATGAATGCCTTTTGTCCAGATTAGTAAGCAGAATGTTGTTTGTATAAAAGCAAACTGTGATTTTAAGTATTTCATAGGGTATTTGATCTTATTACCTGTGCAGCATGCCATCTACTGTATCTTTAGGGTATAACTTGCAACCTTATGGGTGCAAAATATCTGCTTGTTGTAAAACTTAACTGTTACTTAGCTTGACTGCAAATCTACAGGAAATTTTCACTCCAAGTTATATTTGAAGATGTCAGCTCATTCATTAAAAAACACTGAGTAAATACTTTAAGCTTTAATTTGAAGATTTGAACATTACTTCTACTGATTTTACGGACACATTTCCCCCAATTATACCATTTTGTTTTAATTTTTATTATTCTCCAATGTAATTTTTACGATTTTCCTTAAACAAAGTATTGTTACACATTTTACTCAACAATTGTGCGTCTTCCTATTGTCCAAAGAAAAAGCCCATGGCAGGTGATGCCCAGAAGTTTCAACAAAGATCAACATATTATTTCACATATGTATCCGCTACAAAAGTGATGTAATCTTCAAGAAAACTTCAGCTAATGAAATTAGTACTTGGAACTACATCACCTGTGGTTGAAATTGTCCAGAAGCAAAGTCATCCAAAGTTTACCCATCCTTAAAATTTCACAATGATATGTTTTCCTGTGCTTACCTTGCAGTAAATCGGACAACAACAGTCCACATTCTTCCGGAATGGTGTATTCCCCTTTCCCTATGTTTTCAAACAATTTGTAGATGTTATCCCCCTCAAATGGGTAAAGTCCCGTTGTAATATTGTACCTACAAAAAAGTTCAACATTTATCACATGATATCATTCCTCAAAAAGCATTTCATTTTAACATTTGTGTCTAAATCTATAGCATTAATATTCAGCATACAGAGGAAGAACAGGAAATCTGGTTAATATAAAATAAAATGAGTACTTTCAATAGATGTGTCAAACATTATACCTCAGCAGACTCTCAGCATGAAATATTTTAGGTGAGAGGATGGAGTACTCATTTTCATCACAGTAACAGAGAATGTTTTTTAAAAATCTGATTATGCATTTGCAAAATGTTGTACAACATTGCATTAAACATAAAAATTATAGTGTAGATACTACAAGGCCAAGTTTAGCTCGAAGTTTATTCTGTGTAGTTTTAGCATTCAGTTAACCAAGAACTTCTTTTGCATAACATCTCAATGCTGAAAATGTGTTGCTGGAAAAGCGCAGCAGGTCAGGCAGCATCCAGGGAACAGGAGAATCGACGTTTCGGGCATAAGCCCTTCTTCAGGAATGAGGAAAGTTTGTCCAGCAGGCTAAGATAAAAGGTAGGGAGGAGGGACTTGGGGGAGGGGCGTCGGAAATGTGATGTGTGGAAAGAGGTCAAGGTGAGGGTGATAGGTCAGACTGGGGTGGAGGCGGAGAGGTTGTGGTCTGACGATGGAGGAGTCCAAAGACCTGCATATCCTTGGTGGAGTGGGAGGGGGAATTGAAATGTTGAGCCACAGGGTGGTTGGGTTGGTTGGTCCGGGTGTCCCAGAGGTGTTCTCTGAAACGCTCCGCAAGTAGCCGGCCTGTCTCCCCAATATAGAGGAGGCCACATTGGGTGCAGAGAATGCAAGAGATAATGTGTGTGGAGGTGCAGGTGAATCTGTGGCGGATATTTGGGGGGATGTTTGGGCGCAAGTCTTGCACCTCCTGCGGTTGCAGGGGAAGGTGCCGGGAGCAGAGGCTGGGTTGGTGGGGGGACATCTCAACACAACACAACATCTCAATACAAACTTGTCGCTTTTCTTTTGCGTCAATAAATGATTATGCAATTATTACTTACAATGTCACCCCTGCAGACCAAATATCCACTTTGAACCCCGAAAATGTATCAAGACCATTTGCGATTTCTGGAGGTTGGAATGCTGGTGACCCTTGACTTGTCCTACATGTGTCATCCTCTGCAAAAGGGTGTAATGCCTGAAAAATTATAAAATAAACATTTTTTGATCTTATGGTCTTCATTAAAAAACACTACAAAAGAGGGAATAACTTAATGTCATTGATGTTATTCACAAAATGCAAAAAAAACACATGAACTTGGAAGAAGCGTCAAATCCAAACCTGCAAGCAAAAAAATAAAATTAATGGTTCAGCTATTTTCCATTATTAGTAGTCAGAGATAATTTTGCTTCAAAGGAAAAATCTACATCTAGGATTTGGCTGGCACACTAGTTAAGATATTTGTTCTAAGAACGTTTGAGTCTGGGTTCAAACTGAATTAAGGCTAGTGAGACAATGTTTTAGCTACCCTTTTTCACAGATGTCAAACTGGCAACTGTGGAACTGGAAAACTGCAGTAGCAAATACAATTCTAATGTAGGCTATTACTGACAAAATGCATGAAGTAAAATTATTAATTCCCTAGAACTTACCTTGTCAAACAAGAAATGCATTGTATACATTCTTTTAGCCCATTATTAAGATGAACAATCTACTTGCTAGTTATACCAATCCAGGAGCAGGGTGAAAGAAAGGGAATGGATATGTATTAGTGCCTTGTACTTTTTTTCACGATTTAACTTCCGTAAACAATTACATTTCTGAGGAGTTTTTAATTTTTGCTCGATGAAACAAGTTTCAAAATATTTTCAGCAGCATCCTGAATGCTAGTAACACTTTTTGGGCTAAACTGAATCAATGAGAGAGAATGAACAGGATATATCATAAGTTTAGACCTCACACTTTGCAGTTGGTTAAAGCCTATTGACTATTTCTAATAAAAATAAATATACTGAAGAAATTACACAAACAGACATTGAAACTCTGATGTTATTTTAAAAGGCAGACAGACAAAAAAAGGGGCAGTCAAAATGAGCCCAGTTAAAATACTCAGTATGCAATTTGCTGAGTGGGCTCTTATGGTGTAATGATAAGGTACCTACTTCTGGGCCAGAGGCCTGGGTTCAAGTCCAGAGTTGTGTCATAATACATCTGAACAAGTTGGTTAAAAGTATCTAAAACTTGGAGCCATTTGTTTAGATGAGTATCAATATTAAAAAAAATTGTGATGGTGGATGTGATCCCAAAGGAAAACAATTTGTGAAGATCCACAGTCAAACACACAAATACACAGTCAACAACTTTTTTAGTATTCTTTATAGAGCATTTTAACTGAAAACATGAATAAGATCCTCAATCATCAGAAAAACTTAAGACACCACGCTAGAGGAGGAGAAATGAGGATGCCAAGAGACATGTTTTAAGAATTGTGAAGGAAAAGACAGAAATGGGGATGCAGAGAGAGGGAATTAAAGAGTAAAGAATGTAAACGACGGAAGGCACAACTGAAGGTACAAATGTTAGTGCTCAAGTCCTACCTGTCCTGGAGGTGTGTTATTACATGTCTGAAGAGACTGGTTGAAAATTACAAGTAGCTGAAATCAGAGGGACAGACAGTTCTGGTGGGGGAAGGATAATTGAAAGGCTGGTAGAGATTAAAGATATATTAAGATACGAGGATTAAAATATAAAAGATGTCAACTTTAAATTGGACTAATTGGCGAACTGGAAGCAGACACAGACGATCAGAGCAGGCATGATCGGTGAGAATGGGACAGGATGTGGCAAGTATTAAATGAACCAAGGATCAGAGTAAGGAAAACAGAAAGCTCTCAGCAACGTTGGAATACTTGACCCTGGTGTTGCCATTGACATGGATGAAAGCTTCAGTAACAAATGATTTGAAGGGAGCCAGAGAAAGGTTTTGTTTGACCCTTCATATTCAAAGATGACTCTGATATCAATATGCATTTGAAGGTGACAAATCAGTCTATTTAAACAAAAAGATCTACTGCATGTTGGACACATATGAATCATTGGTGAGGAAGGGGTCCACACAGTCCTGGTCTCTTTCAAGACCTTTTGTTAATATACTCTCAGGATGTGGGCATCGCTGGCGAGGCCAGCATTTATTGCTCATTCCTAACCACCCTTAAGGTGGTGATGGTGAACTGCCTTTTTAAACTCCTGCAACCCACATGGAGTAAGGACACTCACAGTGCTGTTAGGGAGTTCCTCAGCTGATACCAGGTGATGCATTTGGGTTCATTCTTGTTGTCAGACTTTGTAGCTGCTCATACAGATGAATGGCCTACTGGGACATCTCAGGAGGCAAATGAGAGTAAATCGCATCCAGAACATGTGAAGATGGCAGATGTTTGTTTACCAAAGGATATTAGTGAACCAGATAACTTTTATACTAATTAATGATTTCATGGTCACCATTAAGAGAACCAAATTGCAATTGATGTACTAATCATCATGCAAACAGTAAGCAAAGAATTTGCCCGACAGACAAAGAGACGTGAATTAGTTAATCCTAATGAAAGATCAAGGTATATCCAGGAAGAGTGATATGATATTGGGATTCCAACTTGAGCACGTAGTTATGATTGGACAAATTTCAGTCAGAACCATATAAAATGAAAATGTATAACTGTTAAATGAGTTGTAAGCATGTTTAGCTACTTGACTGTGGCATGATGTGGCCAAGTTGGTCATTATAATCAAAGAGGATTTTTAGATTATTAAAGCTTTGATTTCAATTAGATAAAATTTAAAAACAAGAGTCAAGAAGAAAAGAACAAAGTAAAAGCAGTTTGCATTGAATAATAAATGGGTTTGAAAAATAGGGAATACCTACCAGATGGAAATAAAGAGGGGAGGAGTTAGAGGAGAGAGAGTAGAATGTGGAAGTTCTGAACAAGCCAAATGAACATTTAAACAATTCTTGGAAGGAAATTATCTAGGGCTCTATTTACAAGTTTGGAGCTTACAAATCTAACCATGCGCACAAGGTGAATTAATTGTTACTAGGTTTTGAGGGAAGGCAAATAATCAGGCATTTTTGAGCCTCAAGATTGGAACTATAGGATTGATTTTGTTTTTTTGATAATTAATCACTTTCAGTTGATTAAACAAGTGAGGAATCAAACTATTATTTTGTTTAATTATGGCTAGCTATAAAAATATTTCAAAGGAAGAATAGCCATATGGCCCACATCAAAAGTCAAATAACTTGATTTATGGTATGTTTTTATAGTGCTATGTAAATATCCACTCATAAATATGAATACATTTTGATGTAAAAGGCTCTTTCTCAAGAACACAGCCATGTTTAAAGTGGCTTAGTTCTGTAAGTTAAATATTTAACAGATCTGTGCATACACACACACAACTTTGAAATTATATTCAGTGTGGTCTCTTGTGGTTGTTTTGACCTTTTAAAATGAATTGATTGAACATTTTCTAATTAATTTATGAGATGTGGATGTTGCTGTCGGTGTAAGCATCTGTTGCCCATTCCTAAATTGCTCACATGTGACTTGCTCGGCCATTTCAGAGGGCAGTTAAGAGTCAACCACACTGCAGTGGGTCTGGAGTCATACATAGACCAGAACAGGTTAAGGACAGCAGATCTCCTTCCTGAAAAGGGCACTGGTGAATCAGATACGCTTTACAACATTTGATAGTAGGAGTTGCCATTAGGCCATCTTTTAATTCCAGAATTTCATTAAATGTCACCATCTGCCACAGCGGAGTTCAAATCCATGGAGAAAGTGAGGACTGCAGTTGCTGGAGAGTCAGAGTTGAAAAGGGTGGCACTGGAAAAGCACAGCAGGTCAGGCAGTGTCCAAGGAGCAGGGGGTTGATGTTTTGGGCATAAGCCCTTCATGAGCAATTCAAACCCATGCCTCCACAGCATTATGCTGGGTATTAAATAGTTCAGGCAATTGGGATTGATAATATGCTGTTCATGTATTGGAAAACCAATAGAGTTCAGGAGGTTTGATTATGCAAAGGGAAATATGGCCAGTAAGCATTAATAAGTGGTGATTTGGTGCACAAGAAAGGAAGATTGAAGAAGCAAAGCTTCAGTCAAGCAGAAACAGCAAGAAATGTGCCCAAACAACCAGTGTCATGGTGTGACAGCTCAAAGTGTTTCAACTGAAAAATCACCATTTTCATCAATTATTTATTTTGTACTTGTTTTGATAAACTTATTAATTGATTTTGTACGAGGGTCTCCCATATTTCTGTATTGTTGTTGGAACTTTTCAGTGAAACCTTCAGCTTATCCTTCAAGCACTTTCTCCAGCCTCTGAATATTTTGCTTCAATTAGCTCACCACAGAAGATCTTTTTTGCAAGCACTCATTAAAACATTGTGGTAACACGTCCTTCTCACCTCATCTGAACTTTCTACAGCAGATTGACTGTTACGCTTAGCATCTACATCGAAAAAAATCTCAGCATTAGGAATCTTGTCTTGATATTTGATTTTGAGCAGCCTCCAAAAGCAGATCATGTGAAAGTCATGTAGCTCATTTCCATGCCTGGAATAAAGTGGCCACATCTCACAAACATATGAGAGAGTGAGAAGTAGAACCAGTTTTTATACCTTCATTTTTGTTGAAACTAACTCCTCTTCACTTCCAGCCAATTTTTTGTAGCCTGGTAAAGATAATGCTGGCATCACCATTTGGAGGTAATTTTGACATTAATGTGAACGAAGTGGAACAGAGGACTGCTGAGGTAAGGAAATGTGTAAATTGCTTCAAGCATTAGATGGTGAGACCAAAGTTATTATACATGGACAAGAAATATGTTTCCACACATTGCGTGCATTGAACAGGCATTTAGGACAGTCATCAGTGAAAAGGAAATCAAAGATTATAGTTCTATATACTTTCATTTTGACTCTTTGTCTCAGCAACTTGGAGAGATTTGGCCATTTGTACAATATCTAACGTAGATGCAATTTTTCTGAACTCAAAATGCTGCTGGGGGTATTGCAAAGAACATCATAATGAGAACGGTAGGAGCCAACACAAAGCCGAGCTTCATAACAGTTGTGACTGGAAGGCACCAAAAAATTCTCCATCAAGTGTGGAGATGCTGTTGCTTAAAAGAAGTTATTTTGTCCTTGTTTTTTCTCAAGAGAGGTCATAAAGACAGAGGTTCCAAAAATGTCTGAGCAAGAGCAAGAGCCAAGTTGAACAATGGCAGGAGAGTTGCTAGTTCTCTCAGTTCAGGCTTTTACAGTTTGGTTTTGCTGTAACAGTGAGAGGCTGTGTAGTGAAGAAAGGTTCCAACCTTCAGCTTTCTCTATGTAATTTCTTTGGAAGTTGTTTCCTCCTGCCTGTAAGAACCTATGTTTGAATTTATCTCTTTGTCAAGGGGTGTCTTTATTGGATGTGAGGGAATTGGAACTGCTGCTGAGTTGCTATATCGAGTTGATTGGGTTGTCAAACTGTTGTTGTTTTAAATTCTGTTTTTTTTCTGCTCGTGTCTCAACTGTAGTGTTTAAATGAGTTCTGTTTCGTTTAAAGCTGAGTTGTTTGACCAACTGCATCATTCTTGGAATGTCCACTTCACATCTCTCTTTAAAATAATAAAAAAGGTTAGGGTCCAGGCTACCATCGTAAAATATTTGCAGGGGATCTGGCCTGATCCATAACACAAGCAAGCAGGTCATCAGAGGTGAACTTTAAGTGAAGTACACAAATGGATGTTGGAAATATTCAAGACTACAAATAAAATCAAAGCAATTGGCACTGCATTGAAATGATGGCATCAAAAGTAATAGAATGCTATTATTTATTTATTCTATGGCTTCTAGTGCTGAGTCACACTGAAGGATCAAATTCAAGGTATTCAACTTTCATCGATGGGGACTGATCTGAAAAGGACCAGCAGATTTTAAGTCAACCTCTCCTCATGTATGATTTACTGTCAAGTACTGTCTGCATGGGGCTGCATACTTTTTGCCAAAACTAAAATCCTTTAGCTTACTTCTCCTTTTGAAGAAATCAAGGTTAGCGATCTATTCCAATCAGAAAAAAAGTCTTCCAGGTTTCATTTTTAAGTATAAAACAATGCAAAAAATAAAAATTCTCTCCAGTGCTTTTCGGGAACCAGCAAAACACTGAATATCCTAGATTATACATAAGCATTAGATAAGAAAAGGAACATGAAATTTATTTTTTGGAAAAATGTAACAGTAATGATATATATTACAACAGGCAACATTAAATGAAAAATATGAGTGTTATATGTCAGAATAAAAACCAGGATACATACTTCAGCCACTCCTAGATCTGAGATTTTCAAAGTGCCATCCGTTGTTAGCAGTAAGTTGCCTGGTTTAATATCTTTGTGGACTATTCCTTGACTGTGCAAATATTCTAGACCATCAATCAATTGGCAGAAATACCTGTCCAAATTATTGAGAAAGAAACAAACAGAAACATATTCAGTATGACAAATCTAATTAAATCAAGGCAAAATATTAAGAAATATAGTTTGACCTTCACAACATTTAAAAAGTGGAGAATACATCAAAATTTACAAATATAAAACTGTACTAAAATTAATTCTTTACTCGTGATGGATAAGTGCATGCATAATATGTTCGCTGATATAAATGCCCAATACCCTGTTCAGTTTCTGTCTCAGCATTGGCTACTGTTAAAGCCCTTAATTTGGTACACCATCATATTGATAAAAGCAAACTTCTGCCAACCAGCAACTACTACATTCTCTAATACTTATCACACAGATGGAATACAATCTAGCAAAGCGTGAAGTTATGAATTTTGGTCGGAAGAATAGATGCATACACTATCTTCTAAATGGGGAAAGGCTTTGGAAATTTGAAGCTCAAAGGGACTCAGGAGTCAGAGTTCAGGATTCCCTTAAGATTAACATGCAGGTTCAGTTGGCAGTTAAGAGGGCAATCACAATGTTAGCATTCATTTATGAGGGGGCTAGAATACAAAAGCAGGGATGTACTGCTGAGGCTGTATAAGGTCTGGTCAGACCACATTTGGAACATTGTCAGCAGTTTTAGCCCCTATCTATAAGTAAGGATGAGCAAGTGTTGGAGGGGGTCCACAGGATGTTTGCAAAAATAATCCTGGAGATGAAGGGCTTGCCATATGAGGAATGGTTGATGCCCTCGAGTCTGTGCTCAAAGTTTAGAAGTACGATAGAGGGATCTCATTGAAACTTACAGAATACGGAGAGGCCTGGGCAGAGTGGAGATATTTCCATTCTGAGACTAGGACCAGAGGGCACAGCTTCAGAAGGACTGATCTTTTAGAACTAAGATAAGGAGAGATTTCTTCAGCCAAGGGTGGTTAATCTGTGGAACTCATTACAGAGGACGACGGAGATAAAGGCATTGAAAGCATTTAAGACAATTCTTGATTATTAGGGGATCAAGACTTATGGGAAGAAGGCAGGAGAATGAGGTTGAGAAACATACCGGCCATGATCGAATGGTGGAGCAGACTCAACGGGCAGAATGGCTTAATCCTGCTCCTTTATCTTAAGGTGTTAATTATATTTTTTATATTACTTTATATCCATATAATGGTAAAGACAGTTTGGCTTGCATCAGCAAAAGTCAAAGGGTGAGACTTATGGTGGACTGGACCAAAATGCTCTAGAGGTCAACATATTTAAATTTTTAATTCTAGACATGGTTATAGTCTGATCCCGGCTCAATTCCCAATTAGACTTTATTCTTCATTGAAGAAAGCAAAATTGAAGGCAGATGCATTGCTACAGGTTGAAGAATATAGGAAGAATACCAAATAAGTTCAGATGTTAGGCTACTCTTTTGCATGAGGAGAAAGTGAGGTCTGCAGATGCTTTTGCATGCTCTACAGCATATGGCCCAACAAACACAAACATCCAGTTGCCCCTTGTCCTTTCAGCATCAGAGAACCCCAACTGAAAAAGGTGACAAAACAGTGGCAAGGAGGAGACAGCATACAATTAGGACAACAATATATTAAAATTATGGGACAGGTTACATTTTAACAGTTAGGTTTTAAATCACACTATCATAACGACTTGAAAATCTCCCTTCTGATATGTATATGATCACAATTGTAAGTAATTAAGTACTCATTGAATTAACAAATACCCTTTTGAAGCAAAGAACCTCACATTCTAACAAGGAGGGGGCAATGCAGGGAGACATTTGACTCTCCATACCTGATCATAACAACACATTTTTTTTTTTAAAAAGTGACTGGAAAAGCTCTTCCTGTGGCCCCCACAGACCTCACCCCATCCCACAGTATCCCTCCACCTCCGCCCTAATGTTAAAATCCAGGTTTTTCTGGTAAACAATGCTCTCTGAGACACAAAAGAGAAGTGATTCATAGGGTGTGGAAATGAGAGTCTGAGATACTGAGGGTATGTAAAGCTGACTTATTTAAAGATTGAAAAGCCTTTTCTATCATTTGGTAATGAAAATAAGTTACTTACCCATGAGCTTGAAATACTGGGAATTTCTTGTCTGTGACACTGTCCAACATTTCTTGCATTCCACACACACAATACTCCATGACCATATACGTTAGCAATGTCAAGGAAATGCTATATATCAATTTAATACCAAACACCTCTGTTGAGCATAATAGTATTTGAACAAATATAAACACAAAGGTCAGCAGGTCTGGCAGCATCTGTGAAGAGAAATCAGAGTTAATGTTTCAGGTCCGGTTCTGAGCAAGGGTCACGAAACCTCAAACATTAACTGATTTCTCTTCACAGATGCGGACAGACCTGCTGAGCTTTTCCAGCAATTTCTATTTTTGTTTCTGATTTATAGCATCTACAGTCCTTTCAGATTTTATAATCACATAGGTACTGCATTTAACTGGCATCTGTAGCCAAGTACTCAACAAAAGCAGCTTTCTGAAATAACTTATAGAACTAGAGTCATAGAGATGTAAGACATGGAAACAGACCCTTCGGTCCAACCCGTCCATGCTGACCAGATATCCCAACCCAATCTAGCCCCACCTGCCAGCACCCGGCCCATATCCCTCCAAACCTTTCCTATTCATATACCCATCAAAATGCTTCTTAAATGTTGCAATTGTACCAGCCCCCACCACATCCCCTGGCAGCTCATTCCATACACGTACCACCCTCTGTGTGAAAACGTTGCCCCTTAGGTCTCTTTTATATCTTTCCCCTCTCACCCTAAACCTATGCACTCTAGTTCTGGACTCCCCAACCCCAGCGAAAAGACTTTGGCTATTTATCCTATCCATGCCCCTCATAATTTTGTAAACCTCTATTAGGTCACCCCTCAGTCTCCGATACTCCAGTGAAAAAGTCCCAGCCTGTCCAGCCTCTCCCTTGTAACTCAAACCTTCCATTGCAGGTAATGTTCTGATAAATCGTTTCTGCACTCTTTCTAGTTTAACAGCTATCTTGTTGAACCACTGCAGCCTTCTTCACTATCCTATCTACCTGCGACTCCACTTTCAAGGAGCTATGAACCTGCACTCCAAGGTCTCTTTGTTCAGCAACAGTCCCTTGGACCTTACCATTAAGTGTATAAGTCCTGCTAAGATTTGCTTTCCCAAAATGCAGCACCTTGCATTTATCTGAATTAATCTCCATCTGTCACTTCTCAGCCCATTGGCCCATCTGATCCAGATCCTGTTGTAATCTGAGGTAACACTCTTCACTGTCCACTACACCTTTGTCATCTGCAAACTTACTAACTGTATCTCTTATGCTCGCATCCAAATCATTTATGTAAATGACAAAAGGTAGAGGGCTCAGCACTGATCCTTGTGGCACTCCACTGGTCACAGGCCTCCTGTGTGAAAAACAACCCTTCACCACCACCCTCGGTCTTCTACCTTTGAGCCAGTTCTGTATCCAAATGGCTAGTTCTTCCTGTATTCCATGAGATCTAACCTTGCTAATCAGTCTCCCATGGGGAAGCTTGTCGAACGCCTTACTGAAGTCCATATAGATCACATCTACTGCTCTGCCTTCATCAATCTTCTTTGTTACTTCATCAAAAAACTCAATCAAGTTTGTGAGACATGATTTCCCATGCACAAAGCCATGTTAACTATCCCGAATCAGTCCTTGCCTTTCCAAGTACATGTACATCCTGTCCCTCAGGATTCCCTCCAACAACTTGCCCACCACCGAGGTCAGGCTCATTGGTTCCCTGGCTTGTCCTTACCACCCTTCTTAAACAGTGGCATCACGTATGTGTTTTAAAAATAATTTTAAAATGTAATACTTTCCAGAATTAATTTTGAAGTCACATCACATCAATCCTGATTCTTTGAAGGTGTGGAATAATAGCAAATTCTTGCACTTAATTTGGAAAACTGACCAAAACATTTCATCAATGGTTAAGATCGCATTCATTGAAATAAATATCAGCTATAAAAGATTGAAGCATTCCAGTAATTTATAAATTGAAACTTCCAATTAAACTGAAGGCCATTATACACATTCTATCCTTAAAAACGTTATTCAACTCCTGAAAAATGCTGTATGGAAATAATCTCAGATCTTCAATATTAAAGTATCTTCAACAGGACTAGAAGATAAGAGCAGAGATGCACTGCTGAGGTTATATAAAACTTTGATCAGGCCTCATTTGGAATACTGTAAGCAGTTTTTGACTCCATATGAAAGTGCTAGCATTGGATGGGGTCTAAAAAAAGATTTACAAGAATTACCACAGGGATGAAGGGCTTGTCATATGAGGAGCGATTGAGGACTCTGCGTCTGTACTCTAAGATTAGCAGGATGAGGGGGACAGAAACTGACAGACTACTGAGCGGCCTGGACAGAATGGACATGGAGAAAACATTTCCACTAGTAAGAGAAAATGGGAACCAAAGGCACAACCTCAGAGTGAAGACTTGGAACGGAGCTGAGGAGGAATTTCCTCATCGAGAGAGTGATTAATCTGTGGAACTCATTGCTGCAGAAGGCTATGGAGGCCATGTCACCGAATGTATTTAAGACAGAGATAGATAGGTTCTGAATTAGTACGAGAATCAAGAGTTATGGGAAGAAGGCAGGAGAATGGGGTTGAGAAAAACATCAGCCATAATCAAATGGTGGAGCAGACCTGATGGGCCTAAAAGCCTAAATCTGCTCCTATCTTATGATCTTATAAAATATACAGTGCTGAAACAGGGGTAATTGGTTTTCCTTAGCATTATTAAGCTAAGAGACCATTTTCTGTTTGGATACAATTTCCATTTATATCCAGAGATCCAGTCACACAGCATGTTTAATTGACCATACTGCTTTACTTATGCAGTAAAGATAACCAAACTTCAATTTCCTTAATTCTATGGGATCAGACTGAATACACATTTTATGCATTGTATATGCTCAGTGATGCATAAACTTGCTTGTGTCTTCTTTTCCCCATCTCAGTTGATAACTTTGCTCACTAGAATTCATGCTTAAATCTATTCCACCCACAATAAGTCAGTACTATTCACTGAGTCACATCCAATATGTGAACAAGAGAACCACATCACAGAATTTTATTAATGATTTATTTTCACGTTAGAAATATTTTAAATGTTATTGGTCTGAAAAATGGTGGTAATGTTTTGATATGAAGACAAACAATATGGAAAGATTTCCATCTAGTATTTAGAGTAGTAAATAGTCCATCACTGTTAAGACCAGAGTTGGCTGGCAAGTTAATTTGCCGTGCTTTTTTTTTTGAAAAAAAAAAGAGAACTGACTGTGCTAACTAATTTGTTCAGGTGTGTGCCAAGTCATCTTTCTGTAGTTGACAATATTCTTTTTCTCACTACAGAGTTGTGTTTGGAGTAAGTCATTCAAAGATGCGGGTATCATTCATAGAGTTGATTTAGCATAATATTAAATCAGATATTTATTTATTTTGGAAGAGTCAGTCATTCTCAAAATCATTGAATGTTTATAGCACAGTAAGAGCCTGTTCAGCTTGTAGTAACCATTCCAACTCAAACAAAAAGAACTCAGCTGCTTCCAGTCCAAGACATATACCCCTGCAATTCTTTTCATACTCCGACAATTATTCAATTCCCCTTTTAATGCAACAATTGAATCTGTTTTCATATTTACCTGAAAAAAATATCATTTTATTCAACCATGAAATTACCTTAGACCATAAATTATCCCTGATGGATTTCTTGCGGTGAACAGTGGGGGTTATATCTATTATTTTTTTTTATTTTCCCAATTTACAACGGAGTTAAATTTCAACACTTTGTGCAGAATGAATAGACAAAATAAAATTGAATTACAGGTCATAATTTTAAATTTCAGAATTGATTATTAACCAAAAATAATGAAACAAATTAACAGAGTGTTAGGTTTAAAAATAATAAGTTATTAATAAGTTCTTCAAATACAATGGATTATTAACATGAACAGAAAATTATATAAGACATATATATATATATCGCGAGTTTAAAAAGCAATCGTTGTACCTTAAACCAAAGGAGGCACTAGCTACAATCAATCAATTTCATGATTCAAAATCATCACAACAGAAAATTCCAAAATAAAGATAGCTAACCCAATTTTCCCCTCTCATACCCTAAAGAACTTCAACAAAACTTAGTGATAATGCAACTCTCTCTTGCAGGACTGAGTATGGAATATTACACAGTCATGAAAAAAAGGATATATTTTTTGCTTTTCTTCATTATACAGCACATCTACCAATTGGATTACATTTTTGTGTCGTAGTCTCCTGAGCAACTGGATTTCCCTGAAAACAAAAGACAGATAGTTGAAATAACTAAGGACTTGAGAGTCGTCTTCCATTTCAATATGATGATATCAATATTATAAAACAAAACCAGTCAAACAAAGTAGAAAAGGGAAAGAAATTTGTAAAAACACAAATTAAGCATATCGTACTTTTCCCCCCAAACAGGTTCTTATTATCACCATTAAGTATACAACACCACAAATGAAAAAAATTATTTCCACAGTATCTCGTGTTTTCTAGCTGTGTCCACTGTGTCATGCCAGTAAAACATTTCATATTCATAACATTAAGTGTGGCTGTATTCACTATAGCAGTTTCTGAAACTGCCATCTCTTTTACAAATGTACATCATAGGGCTGCTAAGATAGTTGCTGAGAGTCAGTGACTACAACTTTTGAATAGACTATCTCAAGTCTCCAGAAAGTTACTAATTGATTGATGCTGGGTGAGGTGCCCTTTGAATACTAAGACAAAAACAAAATCGGGAATCATTTCTATTAATCATGGGGGAAGATCGTGGCATCATGACGATGTAATTAGCTTAGTAACCCAGAGCTTCAGACTAGTGCTCTGGAGACACAGGCTAGAAACCTAAGCTGTGCAAAATCTGTAATCAATTAAACAAGAACTTGGAGTTAATAGCTTGTCTTTTGAGACATCAGAGGGAGCATTTGATAATAATGTGGGTAAAGGCAATGTGCAAGGGTATGGAGAAAAAGTGAGAGATTGACACTTGGTAATGATGCTAATTTAACAAGATTATGTAGCATGATGGGTCGAATGGCCTCCTTTTGTGCCTTAACACTTCTGTGATTCTATGTTCCTCAACACTCAGAATCTATAGACTCCTAAATTTACTGACTGTGAACGAGACTTAACAGCAAGAGCAACTGTGAAACTTGTCAAATCATAAAAGCAGATGTGAATGATAACCATCCATTCTCCATTGTAAAGCAATGGCTTCCAACTTTAAATCATCTGGTCGGCATGGACGGGTTGGACCATGCTGTATATCTCTATGACTATGACTCTATTCTGGCTAGATGCTAAAAGCATTGATCATGTAACAAAACTAACTACAAATAACTTTCTTCATTACCCCAAGAACTGCAAGGAAAACCAGGCAGTCTGGAAAATAATAGAACAAGAGAAACCGACTATTCCTCCAGTCACAACAGAGCCCTGCCCAATAACCAGGTAACATAAGCAGTGCAAGAGAGTCCTTTTTTTTTGGCCTTCAAAAATTCACAGATGCAGAAATTCAGCCGCAGGTTCATATGGAAACCCAGAGGCCTCTAACTTCCATTCATCCAAACAATGTATCCATTTTAATTAACTAAAATTTTAAAATTTCATTCATAAATGTGCGAATGTATTACATAGATCATTGTGTGTATTAACGACGGAGATAGATAGGCTTTTGAGAATCAAGGGGATCATGGGTTAAGGAGAGAAAACGGGAGAATGGAGTTGAGAAACTGATCAGCCATGGTTGAATGGCACAGCAGACACAATGGCCTAATTTCTGCTCCTATGTCTTGTGGTCTTATAAAATACACAAAGACATGTATGAGGGAATGAGTGTGCTCCTTTACATCGTTTTTTTTTGGAGCAATGCACAAATAAATGTTGCTTTTTTCTGAGTTGAACTGTTTCATGCTAATTACCAAAAGTCACAACAACCAAACTGCTCCCTTAAAATGCATCTAATTACACACAACTGACAGGTTAGAAGCAAAGACAAAAGTCATGTCACCATTTCTCTTCCAGTCTGTCGTGATTGTGAAGACGACAAATGTGGCACTAATTTTGTTAATACAAAATTTATACCAGCAGCGAGAGAGATCCAACAATCAGTTTATCTGCTTTGCTGCTGTTAGTTGAAGGATCAGCACTAGCCAGGACCCAAAGTTGTTTTACAGATAATGAAATTTGAAAGATGTCATATTTAAAAATGCAGTGTTCCCTCAATGTTGAATGATCAGCTTAAACCTTGGGCTGGATGTAGGTTTGCTCACTGAGCTGTAAGGTTCGTTTTCAGACATTTCATGAAAATACTAGGTAGCGTCAGTGAGCCTCTGGTGGTGTAGCCCGTTTTTTATTTGTGTTTGGGTTTCCTTGCATTGGTGATGTCATTTCCTGTAGTGACATAATTTCCTATGGTGATGTTATTTCCTGTTCTTTTTCTCAGGGATCCAAGTCAATGTGTTTGTTAATAAGTGTTCCGGTTGGAATGCCATGCTTCTAGGAATTCTTGTGCGTGTCTCGGTTTGGCTTATCCTAGGATGGATGTGTTGTCCCAGTTGAAGTGGTGTCCTTCCTCATCAGTATGTAAAGATACTAGTGAGAGAGTGGGTCATGTCGTTTTGTGGCTCGTTGATGTTCATGTATTGTTCATGTATCCTGATGGCTAGTTTTCTGCCTGTTTATCCAATGTAGTGTTTGTTACAGTTCTTGCAAGGTATTTTGTAAATTACAAAAGTTTTACTTGTTGTCTGTTTAGGGTCTTTCAAGTTCATTAGATGCTGTTTTAGTGCTTTGGTGGGTTTGTGGGCTACCATGATGCCAAGGGGTCTGAGTAGTCTGGCACTCATTTCCAAGATGGCTTTGATGTAGGGGAGTGTGGCTAGGGTTTCTGAACGTGTTTTGTTGCTGAGAAAAATCGGTGGACTGTGTTCATTGGGTACCTGTTCTTTTTGAATACACTGTATAGGTGATCTTTCTCTGCTTTTCATAATTCCTCTGTGCTGCAGTGTGTGGTGGCTTATAATGTTCTAATGTAGCTTCACTTGTGGATGTTGGGACGATTGCTTCTGTAGTTCAATATTTGGTCTGGTGTTGTTTTCTGGTAGATGCTGGTTTGAAGTTCCCCATTTGCTGTTCACTCTACTGCAACATCTAGGAATGGCAGTTTGTTGTTGTTTTCCTCCTCTTTAGTGAATTTTATGCCAGTAAGGGTATTATTGATGTTCTTGAAGGTTTCCTCTAATTTGTTTCGTTTAGTGATGACAAAGGTATCATCCATGCAGCAGACCCAAAGTTTGGGTTGGATGGTTTGCAGAGCTGTTTGTTCAAGTCTCTGCATTACTGCCTCTGCTAAGAATCCATTGGTTTGTCTGCAGATATTGTTGTTGAAGGTGAAGTGGGTGGAAATGACATCACCATGGAAATGACGTAACCACAGGAAATGACATCATCAACTCAAGGAAACCCAAACATGTAAATAGAAAGTGGGCTACACCACCAGTGCTTCATCTGGAGGCTCACTGAAGATGTTACCTAGCATGGTGACAAAACATCTGAAAGTGAACCTTCCAGCTCAGCGAGCAAACCTACATCCAGAATCTCAACCTGAGCTACAAATTGTCTCAAAACCCGCTAACACCTTGTGTTCAAAACTACATGACCTGAATGTCAGATCTTATGACACAGACGATAATGTCACTATTGAATCAAGTTAGTCTTTCAGTTCATGCCCCATAAAATGGTAAATTAAAGTACCTGAAGTATATAATCACTTGTTGCACAAATATATAGCACAGTGCACTGAACTGTAAATTTGCAGTGTTGTAGGACTTGGTAACAAACTACAAACGGTGGGTCACCAAACACTTTTTCTGTTCACATCTACAATTAGGTCAACAGCATTCAGTGCTTAGTGCTCCATTTTAAAGATAGATTCTCAACTGAAATCTGACAAATCTGTTTAAGCTCCATGTTCCAACATTTGGGTTCTCGTAAGCATACTTCCTGGGGCAATCAATCTGTAAATTAAATTGAAGCTATCATTTCTTCTTTTGAAACAGTTATGAATATTTGGAATTTTAAGTTTGCTGCACATTACTGAAGCTCTAAATATCTATATAACTTACATTATTGATTCAGGTTAAAGCAGAAAACAGATTACTTAAGATCCTCTTTTCAAATTTTGCTCGCAAAATAGTTTACTTTTTTTTCCCTGCAGTAACATGAAAATCACATGCAAATTACATGCACATGAAAAATATATACAGTAGAATTAAATCTGCAGTTGAAAATCCTGACAGTTCCTTTTATGTGCCACAAGAGAGCAGTAAAAGGTTATCTTATAACAAGTGTTTATAAAACTGCTGCTGAACTTTACAACAAAAGCAACACTAGAAACAGTTTTTATGTTATGATAAACACACACACACATATATATATATATATATATATATATATGTGTGTGCAATGGCCCTTGGAATGAAGGGTTAATTATTGAAATGCAATTTTAGTCCATAATTTCAATCACCGTAATTCTTGCACACTTTTCAACAGGTAGTCATTATAAAACACTAGTGCAAATCTAAGAGTCAAATAACAATTATGGATTATTGATGGGATATATGCAGACTTCAAGAAGTCAAACAAAGTATTATTCAATGACTTCCTTAAACATCCTCATTATCAATTCTAAAAACTCAACATAGCCTTCTTGTCCAAAACAGTTGATCAACTGAGAAGTATAGAAAAGAACTGAAGTTAAATCTTTCTGAAGATTTCCTTCGTCCTCTCCATTAGCCATCCCCAACCCAAACAAAACCTCGGACCAGCTGAGATCGACAAATCACAATGGACTTTTGACCACAGTTTAAGAAGCATTTCATGGCTTAATAATGGCATAAGAACATAAGGCATAGGGTTTGAAGTAGACTATTCAGTCCATTGAGTCAGCTCAGCTATTCAACGAGATCATGGCTAATTTGATCATCCTCAATTCCTACTTTCCTGCCTTTTCAGCATAACCCCAGATTCCCTTACTGATTAAAAATCTGTCTCTCTCAGCCTTGAATATATTTACTGACGCAGCTTTGAAAGCCCTCTACAGTTAAGATGATCCTAACCCCAGAAGAAATTCCTCCTTACCTCGGTCATAAATATTTGACCCTTTACTCTGAGATTATGCCCTCTGGTTTTAGACTCCCACAAAAATGGCAAACAAACTTTCTGTATCTTCCCTGTCAAATTCCCCAAGAATCTTGTAATGTTTCAATAAAGTTAGCTCTCATTCTTCTAAGTTCCAACAGGTACAGGCTAAATCTACTAAACCTCCATAACTTGTATTAGCCTAGCAAAACTTCTCTCAACTGTTTCTAATCCCTGTATGTCTTTCTTTAGATGATAGGCCCAAAACTGTTCACAGTATTCCAGATGTGATAGGACAAGTGTCTTGTATAATTTTAGAAAAGTCTCAATACTTTTATACTCTCTTTTCTTCGAAATAAAGGCCATCAGCGAACTTATCTTCCTTATTACACACTGAACTTGGACACTAGCTTTTTGAGATTCACAAACAAGGAATCTCAACTGACAACTGTGTCGCCAAATACCAGACTAATGCCATTTACACGTTCGCTGATGACACCACCATAGTCAGTCGAATCACAGACAGCAACAACACAGTCTACAGATAGGAGGTGGAAGATCTGGAAAAATGGTGCACCGAGAACAACCTAGCTCTCAATGCCGGCAAAACCAAGAAACTAATTATTGACTTTTGGCTGGATGTTAATCATGCTCCTCCACACATTAACAGCACAGAGGTGGAACGAGTGTCAAGCTCCTGGGATGGTCATCCACAACAAGCTTTCTTGGACTCTTCATATGGATGCACTGGTTACAAAGGCCCAACAACGTCTCTTCTTCCTCAGGCAGCTGAGGAAATGTGGCACGACGGCAAATACCCTTGCCAACTTTTATAGGTGCACCATCGAGAACATTCTGTCTGGATGTATCACTACCTAGTATGGCAACTGTACCATTCAAGATCAGAGACGGTTACAGAGAGTGGTGAACTCGGCCCAGACAATCACAAAGGCCAAACTCCCATCTATAGAATCCATCTACCAGGCCTGCTGTCAAGGAAAGAATGCCAGCATTCTCAAAGATCCATCCCACCCTGGCAATGTTTTTCTGCAACCGCTACCATCAGGGAGAAAGTACAAAAGCCTGAACACACACACCAGCTGGTTTCGAAACAGTTTCTACCCTACTATTATTAGAATACTGAATGGGCTCAAACTCTTAACACTCGCCTGTATCCCTGTTTTTGTAATTGCCGCTGTTTACCTATTATTTACTCATCTATGCTATTCAACTCTGTGATCTGCCTGTATTGCTCGCAAGACAAAGCTTTGTGACAAATGTGACAATAAATTCAGTTCAATTCAATTCATCTCAAATTTCTATATTCTGCAGCTTTCTGCAGTTTTTCTCCATTTAAATAATAAGTTCCTCTACTCTTCCTACCAAATTACAAAACCTTACATTATCCCACATTATATTTCATCTGCCAAGTTTTTTTGCTCACTTGCTCAACCTGTCTATATCCCTTTGTAGATCCTGTCATCCTCAATACTTACCTTCCCACCAATTTTTGTGTCATCCACAATCTTAGCAACCCAACATTCATTTTCCTCATCAAAATTATTAAAATATATTGCAAAGAACTGTGGCCCCAGCATGGATCCTTGTAGCACACTAAGTACAGGTTGTCATCCTGAAAACACACCCCACGTCAACTCTATTTATTAGCCAATCCTCTATCCATGCTAATATATTAGGTCCAACACTAAAGGCTCTTATTTCATTAAGTGGCCTAAAGTGTGGTACCTTGTCAAACGACTTTATCTTAGTAGAATATGGTCACAAAAGTATACAATGTGTGATTTTTCTTAAAAGTTACCCACACTCAGATGTACAAAATCAATGCTTATAAACAAGACTCAAAATTATTGATTTCTGATCAGCAGATATTATTAAAGTAGCAACAAATTTTCTAAATTTGGAATTTCAGCACTTAACACATATGTTTAATCTTCAAAAAGGTGACACTAGGTAAAATGGATTCAAAATGTTAATTCAACTTTCTCTCTATAGATGCTGCCAGATCTGCTGAATTTTTCCAGCAATTTCTGTTTCTGTTTCACATTTCCACCATCTGCAGTTCTTTCATTTATTTTATTCCAGAGTCTAGTTCCATTGATGAACCCCTCCCCCCAACACCAAGCTGGATGACTTGTAACTAACTTTCATCCCAACTGCAAGAAAGATGTGTATTAACAAAGAGATACAGATTTTAGTTTCTTTGCCTTGAAAATGCTAGATAAAACTGATCTTTATTTCCTTATGGTTCATGAGCTTGCCCCAACCTGTTCAAGTGGTCACAGTAGCTATCATAGGTCACTATTTGTCCTCTGTAAAATTCACTTTACTCCATGAAGGTCTCAATATTAAAGGGAGATGGAAGTTCAATATTGATAGTCCATGTGTATCTCTCACAATATCTAAACTCCTTTACAAACTCTGACTGCAGAAACGGAATCAGCAATTTATCAAAGGTTTGGTAAGCTTTGTAAATTGTGTCTCGGGTTTATTTTTTGGAACAGAGTGAAATCAGAAAACAGAATCAGGCCATTTGTCACACAGAAACCTTCATCTATCCCACTTCATCTAACCCTATCAATACATTTGCTTTTCTAGATAAAAGTGTCTCGGTTTCTCAGTCATTCCGAACTGCTACAACCTCGCAATTCTGGTGTTCTCAGTAAAACTCTTGAATATTAGCTCTAATTATCTAATTAAACACTAATTTTAATAATTCTCCCTTGTGATAGAATCAAACAATTCTGAATGAAATTCCGAATAGTAAATTACAGGTGACTCCAGGGCATCACAACTGCCCAGTCAATAGCTGGATCTTACCCCCAGAATTGTTAACATCTGTTGGAACTTCAACATGTCCTAAGTTCCAGGACAAACAGTCTTAACTATCTGGTTCTTTTTCTACTCGAAGTTCTATAAAAGCACATGTAGTAAAATAAAACCAAAACATGACTAATCAAACAAAACGTAGCAACAGTCAGTTATGCAAGTCAACACCTGACCAATAGGACTACAATAGTTTGTACAAACAGAAATATAATAATTAAAACTATCACCTGATTTGAATATTATTTGGTTCTCCCTCAAAACCTGTCAAATTGAGGTAAAAGTTTCAGGTATCATATTCAAAATTAACTAAATGAAAAAAAATGTTGAGACCCTACAATAAAATTACAAATAACATGACAACCTTTATTTTCAAGTGTCAAGGCTGAACCAAAAACATCCCAGGGCTCTCAGAACAATTACACACAGTTCTAAAAGTACACGAGCAGAATGAAGACAAGCATTTCAAAAATAATCCTTCTAGTCAGGAAGCCAAAATTCAATATTAAGGATGAGGATCATGGGTGGGAGGGATGTGATCAAGACAGAACAATCCACGCATTTTTGATTAAGCTGGAGTCTATTCAGAGTGGAGTAAAATAAAGGGATGAGTAATAAAGACTAACCTAGCCAGAGACACCCACATCCGATGAGTGAATAACAAAAGAAAACTCAATAGACAAATCAGGAAACCGAAGGTTTTTGACAAACTATGATTGAAGAAGGGTTAAAGCTAGAGGCACCCATTGTTGAACTGACTGATCTTGGCAATATTTGAGCGTTAAAGCTCAAGATCAAATGGTCATGGCCAAAGGACATGAAGAGAAATCCCAAAAGAAAACTGTGCTCTCTTCGAAAACAAACACAGGGTTTGTAACATATGAATGAGTCATGGGTCAAGCCATGCTGAAGAATTCAATGGACTTTTATTATAGCACAAGTCATGCAGCATGTCATGCTGCAAGTGTTCTCAGTAAGATAAAGATATACCTTCATATCATCGCATTACATGTCATGATGTCATGGTGATCTACGAGCATATCCCTTAAAAAGGCACATTACATCCAAACGACATGATAACATCCCTCTTTTTCCAAGGAAAGAATTTCCAAACAGATATACATAATTGTACACAGGCACATGTCAACTCAACATGCAAAAATAAAGTTACTAAGATTATAAATTTAAATTTCAAGTTAAAGTTTGACAACTCATTCTAATCTGGTGATTGTGGACCAATCTGGAGAGGTATAACAATATTCTTAGTTACTCTTGGCTGATAAAGTAGTTGACTTGCAGCTGGTCACTGTCAGTCAGAAACATTGCACAATTATCTCAGTCTTCTTCCACACTCAGTACATGATTGGTGTATCATGCATTGGTCAGAGCTGGTTTCTGTTCCTTTGCAATGCAGCATCATGACTTCACAAGAACTGGGCTGTTGGTGTCAAAAATAAAAAGGCCATTTTTGGTGTGCAACAGATCCTTCCTGAAGGCTTTGATAAAAGTAGAGGGGATCAGCAATTTAATTAGCCATTCTACAAATCTTCTTCAAGGAAAGTCTTCTATGTTCTAAATCACACCTATGCCCTTTGCTACAGCATCAATATAGTCTTGGGGTTTTTCTTTGCACGGGAGTTGGGAGACCATTAATCTGGAAGTGGATTTATACCCTAAATTTATCAACTCCTCAGGTTTTCTCTGGATCATTCTTATTGTTGAAGAGAAGATCAGTTGTAATTATCCTGCAGAATACATCTTGTTGATCATAAGAAAGATTTTCAAAGATCTCTTTTCAGGAAGATTTGTTCTGTGAAGTAAAGCTGCATATGTTTTGTTATATTGAAATAAAGTGTAGGGCTTATTTGTTCCTTTCTTTCGCTTGTTTTTCTATTTCATCCTTTAAATTATTCCTTCTTTTGATTTTACTTTATTTTACACAGTTGCAACCTCTTGAAGGTGTTTTGTAGAGTGCAGATCTGTGTCTTTAAGAGACAAAGTCCGGCAAGTTGCAGCTTTCTGCCACTACAGGATGTTCACACCAAATAAGGATAGATGGCATCACAACAGCTTTGGTGTCAAACTGAACTAAACAAAAATGGCAAAACAAACTGACCTCTACATTTGGGTAAGTTTCTTTAGGTTGGAAAATCATGTGAGTGCTTAAAATATTTTTTTCAAACAAAAGGGCTCAGTTCAGTTGTTAAACAGACAGTATTAGGTGACTGTCAATGTTACTTTCAAGTCTGTAGAAAGCCTTTTGGCTGCCGATTTTGCTTTTAAACTGACAAGAAGTCTTTTAAGTGCTGTATCTTATTTTGGGAAGCAGATTAACATGTAGTTCTTTATTTGTAGAAGAGATAAAGAGCTTCTAGTTTGATAGATCTTCAAATTCAAGTTGAAGCCTCCTGCTATTTAAATTGGAGATGTATACTCATGTAAACTTATTGGTTGATTGTATCTGAACAATTTATAATCCAAGGATGTTGAAACTTAAATGAGGATTTTTTGAGACAAGTTTCTGGTGTCTACTACTATGCTGGCACCATGATGTGAATGCTGATGATCGTCAGCTATCATGATTTTTTTTTTAATATGTTAGCTCCTGTAACAATTAAGACCAAAGCCATGTAGTGCTGAATAATTCAACCAACTTTTATTACAGCTCCGGTATGCACATATTACACTAAAAACAGGCACTTGCGTGTCTCATGCAATTTCAATGTACTATAACATGCTTCTCTCATTGTGTCATGCTGAAAAAGGACTCAGCAAGATGGAGTCTAAAACCTTTATTTGGGTCAGTACACCATGATACAACGATGACATCTTAAGCATATCCCTTAAAAGTATGTTGTATACCTCAGACATAACCATAACAATAATGTGACTGAAGGGCAGCATGTAGGTAATAAAAATTGAGAAAGCAGCTCAATGACAGCAGGGAGGAGAGTATACCATTATCCATGAAGACTTCTAGTGTTATACATACAAATTGGTTATAACAACTTACCATACAGCACCTTTAACATTCAATTTCCCAAGGCACTTTGCAGGGACATTACAAAACAAAATATCTCTTATTTGATTCAGCATCATATTAGCAATGATGACCAAAAGTTTGAAATAAGTAGTAGGTGTTAAGGAGCAACGTAAGTGAGCAAAGCAAGTCACAGAGCTAAAAGGGTTTACTTTCAGAATTCCAGAACTTTGGAACTCAGCAGATAAAGGCACATCCACCAATGGTACAGATAACAAAATAGGGAATATTCAAAAGGCCAGAATTGGAGGAAGGGAGACATATTGGAGTTAGAAGAGATTGCAGAGATGGGAAGAGACCAGGCAACAGATAGATTTGAAAATAAGGATAAGAATTCTAAAATCTGAGACATTATTTAACCATAAGACACTGCAGATCAGTAATCAAGTAAATAGAATTTGATGTGCACCAGGATAACGATAGCAGAGATTTGGATGAGCACAAGTGTAAAGAGGGTCAAAATGGGAGGCTAGCAATTTTGTGAAATTTAACTTTTATTTCAAGAATTTATATTCAATTCATATTTTATAAAGTATAAGGTCTTGCCTGTATTCTGTTGTCAATGTTTGTCACAAAAAGATACTAATTTGAAGTGATGTCCATTTGTCCAAATATTTAAGATTAAATCACTTCTACATTGGGCACTGTTCCTTTTGAAAATGGTTCGAGGCCAATAGAACTTTTAATTTATTACACTGGTGGAATACTGGATTCAAAGATTTAGACAGAATCTAACCAATCAAGTGAATGTTTTCCTATGGTTTTCTATTTACTGCAAGAAATTTATAAAATACTGAATTTCATAAGCCTGGAGTTCTGTGATAATTAACTATAATAATGATTCTATCAATAAGCAGAAAAAAGTGTGTTTGAAATAAAACTGCAATTGGGAATTTTTATTTAATGCTGTTGGTTATTCATGGCGAACTTAACCAAAAATTGAGAAAGATCTGCCATTTCAGGATGGTAGCCTAGTCTTCTTAGAATGCCATTAAAGCTTGCTACTGGTTATGATTTGAGGTAAAGATTTAATATAAGGAATTTTAGCATCGCTGCAAATTTGTTTCTCATTTTCAATATCACTAAAATTTGCCAAGCTAACCACTAAGAAAAGCAGTGTAAAAATTTCATCTTCCCAACAATGCAATATCAGACAACTTATGTCCAACCCTCTACAGGTCAGAATGAAGCTTTCAGTCAACCAGCTGGACTTCCTGCATACTGAACACTCTGAGCAGGGATAATGCCATAAGAACATTCAAATATTGAATTTTAACCATCAGGAGAGAAGTCTTGTCTTGGCTTGAAAAATATCTAGTTAGAGCCAGACTGTTCTGAAGGATCACTGGACTCGAACTGTTAACTGTACCTTTTCTCCACAGACGCTGCCAGACCTGCTGAATTTCTTGAGCAATTTCTGTATTTCTTTCGGATTTCCAGCATCCAGAGTTGGTTTTCCACTTCATCAAGGGAGAGTTAGTCTTCAGATAGTCCCTCAAATTAAACATGCTCTCCAAGAGTTAAATAAGCAGCCTTGTCACATCTCCTATCCATTCCTCTGGTTGCTGTAGCTTCTAAATGCAAGTCCTGGTGAAGCCCTGCAAATTGTGCTGTGGTTCCTTTAGCTAGAATTGTACATGTCTTTCCCTTCCCTGATTAGTCAGTGAACGAAGCAGGAGAAAATATTTAATTCGCTCTGGGAAGTGAAATGGTAGGACACAAGACCAGTAAGTTGGGCTTCTAACCCAAAAATATTCCTCACCCTTCCCTCAGTGACTGAGTGGAGAAGATTCCATCTTTTGTCTCAGTGGAAGAGCCAGCATGAGATCAGCATAGCTTTGGTTTTATACCAGGACTCAGCCAAATTAATTTCTGAATCCTATTAATTGAAACCTAATCACTTTTGCACCAGACATTTTCTTAATTCACATTCAGTAATAATCATAGTGTAGAAGGTCCTTAGTTGTTGAAAACTTTTGACTACATAGTGAGGAAAACTTACATAGTGAGGAAATGACAACTTCTTAGCAATTTAATATTCATAAGATGTTTAAAACATCTAGAATATAAACTCAGGTTACAAAGCTCACTTGACACAGTGACCCAAAAGTAGCAAAAATAAAAGCTATAACAAAAACACATGACTGCACGTGGAATATGTTTATATTAACTTCACTTTTAACACATCCTTGGGTCTACTAAGTTAACTAATTTTATGTTTAAAGTTTAGTTTAGAGTTTAGTTTTATACCAGGACTCAGCCAAAATCTTTTCTGAAATCTGAAATCTCACAAATTAAATCCTCTGAGGAAGAGTTAAAATTTCTCTTCACAGATGCTGGCAGACCTGCTGAAATTTTCCAGCAACTCTTGTTTTTGTTAAATATTCTTGGGTTTGTTTAAAGTGCAATTAGACATCATTTATGTGAGGCATGTAGCCATGTGCCCTGGGATTGAGAAGAACTATCCAGTAACGGCAAGGTTATAGAAAAAAAAAGGAAAGGCCTAGTCAACTGAAATGTACATCTTGTTTGGAGTATTGTGCAAGTAGACAAAGTTAGAACTTCATTCATTCACAATCAGCTCTATATTAGTGTATCAAATAGTGTATTTAACTGCATATACACAGAATTTAACTAAACAAGAGTAGCAGGTTAGAAAAGAGGTAGAAAATTACGAGGTGGGGGTCAGACAGCTTGGAAGAAAAGTTGGCGGACAGTTTACTAGCCAATTGGAATCAAAGCCATAAAGCACTTTGGACAGACTGAATGAGCTCCTAACGAAACTTCCACCCCTACCCTCACTTGGGAAGAAGTCCTGCCCCAAGGAGCTGCTGGCCAATTAGACTGACCATCAGATTCAGCAGTACTAGCAGCACTCCATAATGGGTTGCATGGATTCAGCTCCAGAAACATCCAAACGTCAGTAGAGTCATAGAGATGTCCAGCATGGAAACAGACCCTTCGGTCCAACCCTTCCATGCCGACCAGATATCCCAACCCAATCTAATCCCACCTGCCTGCACCCGGCCAATATCCCTCCAAACCCTTGTTTTAAAAAATTCTCAAGGTCAGGTTCGTAGGAGAGTAGTCTGACACAGAACAAACGACCAAGAGGCGAGACTGCTAGAATATGGGCATTTTATTCCCCGCAGTGTCGCACAACGGGTCTGGTTTATGCTCACTCTACATGTTACAAAAACTGGGAGCCGTCAGTTCTTGTAGAGCGGTTGCCAACAACCCACGCTCGGCGGTTAAACGTAACCCCGGAGCAGACTCACCGAACTGGAGACTTTTCCAGCTTTTTATTCTTTTCCAGATATAAACATTCATGTGAACAGCAGAGCAAGGCTAAAAAACACATTCCATTCTGGTTACATACAGATAAGAAGATTCACACGGGACTAAGCAACACCTCCATTCCGGTTAGATTCACACATGTATTGGGACATAATTTTTTAACCGTTTCACCACATTCCACTGCTTGGAATTTTACACCACAACCCTTCCTATTCATATACCATCAAAATGCCTCTTAAATGTTGCAATTGTACCAGCCTCCAAAACTTCCTCTGGCAGCTCATTCCATACGTGTACCACCCTCTGTGTGAAAAGGTTGCCCCTTAGATCTCTTTTATATCTTTCCCCTCTCACCCTAAACCTATACCCTCGAGTTCTGGACTCCCTGACCCCAGGGAAAACACTTTGCCTATTTACACTATCCATGCCCCTCATAATTTTGTAAACCTCTATAAGGTCACCACTCAGCCTCCGATGCTCCAGGGAAAACAGCCACAGCCTGTTCAGCCTTTCCCTATAGCTCAAATCCTCCAACCCTGGCAATATCCTTGTAAATCTTTTCTGAACCCTTTCAAGTTTCACAACATCTTTCAGATAGGAAGGAGACCAGAATTGCACTCAACATTCCAACAGTGGCCTAAGCAATGTCCTGTACAGCCGCAACATGACCTCCCAACTCCTGTACTCAATACTCTGACCAATAAAGGAAAGCATACCAAACGCCTTCTTCACTATCCTATCTACCTGCGGCTCCACTTGCAAAGAGCTATGAACCTGCACTCCAAGGTCTCTTTGTTCAGCAACACTCCCTAGGACCATATCTTTAAGTGCATACATCCTGCTAAGATTTGCTTTCCCAAAATGCAGCACCTCGCATTTATCTGAATTAAACTCCATCTACCACTTCTCTGCCCATTGGCCCATTTGGTAAAATCCTGTTTTAATCTGAGGTAAACCTCTTCGCTGTCCACTACACCTCCAATTTTGGTATCATCTGCAAACTTACTAACTGTATCTCTTATGCTTGCATCCAAATCATTTATGTAAATGACAAAAATTAGAGGACCCAGCACAGATCCTTGTGGCACTCCACTGGTCACAAGCCTCCAGTCTGAAAAACTACCCTCCACTACCCTCTGTCGTCTACCTTTGAGCCAGCTCTGTATCCAAATGGCTAGTTCTCCCTGTATTCCATGAGATCTAACTTTGTTAATCAATCTCCTATGGGGAACCTTGTTGAACACCTCACTGAAATCCATATAGATCACATCTACTGCTCTGCCCTCATCAATGCTCTTTGTTACTTCTTCAAAAAAACTCAATTAAGTTTGTGAGACATGATTTCCCACCCACAAAGCCATGTTGACTATCCCTAATCAGTCCTTGCCTTTCCAAGTACATGTACATTCATGTCCCTCAGGATTCCCTCCAACAACCTGCCCACCACTGAGGGCAGGCTCACTGGTCTATAGTTCCCTGGCTTGTCCTTACCACCCTTCTTAAACAGTGGCACCATGTTAGCCAACCTCTAGTCTTCCAGCACCTCACCTGTGACTATCGATGAGAGCTGAAAAATGTTTTGCTGGAAAAGCGCAGCAGGTCAAGCAGCATCCAAGGAGCAGGAGAATCGATGTTTCGGGCATAAGCCCTTCTTCAGGCTTTTCCAGCAACACATTTTTCAGCTCTGATCTCCAGCATCTGATTCCTGAAGAAGGGCTTAAGCCCAAAACGTCTATTCTCCTGCTCCTTGGACGCTGCCTGACCTTCTGCGCTTTTCCAGCAACACATTTTTCAGCTCTGATCTCTAGCATCTGCAGTCCTCACTTTCTCCTTGTGACTATCGATGATACAAATATCTCAGTAAGAGGCCCAGCAATCACTTCTCTAGCTTCCCACAGAGTTCTTGGGTATACCTGATCAGGTCCTGGGGATTTATCCACCTTTATGTGTTTCAAGACATCCAGCACTTCCTCCTCTGTAATATGGACATTTTACAAGGTGTCACCATCTATTTCCCTACAGTCTATATCTTCCATATCTTTTTCCACAGTAAATACTGATGCAAAATAGTCATTTAGTATCTCCCCCATTTTCTGTGGCTCTACACAAAGGCCGCCTTGCTGATCTTTGAGGGGCCCTATTTTCTCCCTAGTTACCCTGTTGTTCTTAACGTATTTGTAAAAACCCTTGGGATTCTCCTTAATTTTATTTGCCAAAGCTATCTCATGTCCCCTTTTTGCCCTCCTGTTTTCCCTTTTAAGTATACTCCTACTTCCTTTATACTCTTCTAAGGAGTCACTCGATCTATCCTGTCTATACCTTACATATGCTTCCTTCTTTTTCTTAACCAAACCCTCAATTTTTTTAGTCATCCAGCATTCCCTGTACCTACCAGCCTTTCCTTTCACCCTAGCCGGAATATACTCTCTCTGGATTCTCGTTATCTCATTTCTGAAGGCTTCCCATTTTCCAGCCGTCCCTTTACCTGCGAACATCTGCCTCCAATCAGCTTTCGAAAGTTCTTGCCTAATACCGTCAAAATTGGCCCTTCTCCAATTTAGAACTTCAACTTTTAGATCTGGTATGGGGGAGCAGGATGTTTGCCAATGGAGGGGGACAAAGGTTTGGGATGGGCTCAAAACAATGTGTAAAGAGAAGGAGTGTTGCCATCTTCAAGGGGAGGACTGCACCACCCCATTATTTCAGGCTGTTTTAAGCACTTTTTAAAAGTTGTGAATTCTACTCCTGCCTAACTGCCCAAGGTGTAGCCTTGGGCATAAATATTTGTTGTGACTAAGCAATAAGACCGAAAATAAAGAAATTGATTCACTCTTCTCTA
Source organism: Chiloscyllium plagiosum (assembly GCF_004010195.1). NCBI lineage: Eukaryota > Metazoa > Chordata > Chondrichthyes > Orectolobiformes > Hemiscylliidae > Chiloscyllium > Chiloscyllium plagiosum. The sequence continues at coordinate 27,282,625 of NC_057740.1, read as the reverse complement.
CCTGATCATAGTGTTACCAAATATAAATTAGCAAGAACTTTAAAACCAAACTGTTTAAATAATTTATTCGTATTGTTTTTGACCACTACTCACTCACTAACATCAATATAAAAGGAAAACTATAAACAAAATGCATCTCAGGAAAACTTTACACCATTCCAAAGAGGTAAAAAAAATTAAGATTATCCAAGGGTAGCACAGTCACTTGAATCTGGTGGGTGGAAGTCAGTGCCCTTGGGAAATTTGCCCAAGACTCAGGTATGGATCCCATACTGAGGATTATAAGCCATGTTCTACAACAGAACTAGCATTTTTTGCAGACATGGTGGAAAAGCTAGAACTTCAAGGGACCATAGCTGCTTACAGGCAGAGGGTCCTTTGGGAAGAAGAGATGCATTTTCTTCAAGCTCACAAGAAAACAGGAAACAACCTTGTAATCTTTATCCTTGTCATATTGTTCGCAGAGGGTGCCAATGAGGGGAGCTGTTTTAAGCCATTGTCAAGAAAAGAACAAACCACAAGATGTGGAGAAATGAATATAGGATCTGCACTTGGGTCATTAGGTTGGCTATTTAATGTTTAAATGCCTTCAAGAAGATTCCCCTATTCAAATCCACACCTGCAAAGTGAAGTTTATGGGTTTGAATTAGAAACTTCACCTGCCGTATGCACAAAGGAGCTCCATGATCGATGCTGACTTTTCATCTTGCTTCGGTGAAACTGGGATAGTGAAAATCAAAAATCTAAATGTTTATTTCTTTAGATTTTGTAGAAATATTACACAAATTGTTCAAATTCTAAGTGAACTGAGTTGCTTACAATGAGGATTCATGTTTCACTGAATGCATTTTTTAGAAACCTGATAATGAGAATTTGTATAAGGCATTTTGCTGCTAACATTGGACACAGTAAGCAGAAGATGTTAGCCAGCTAAACACAGATAATGGCAACTGACCATCAATTTAAATGTTACCGGAAACTGAAATGGAAAAACATTCTGGCTATTGGTTCATCAACAGCAACTTTCTAAAGATTTATAATACAACACTGAAAGCAAGGCAAGCAAAAATCTTATTATAATCATAAAGAGCTGAATAAAAGGATTTGTGTTTCATAGTGAAAATAATTTACTTTTCTGCCCAAGTAAGTTTGTGAAATAATAGGCAAATAATATTACAAATAGCACTAGATCTATATTGTTCAATATCAAAATGTAGGTTAAGATTTTTACATGCAGTCATGACACACTGTTTTAATAATGTCAACTTACTGAAGCAACAGGAAAAAAAATTGCATTTTAGCTGCAGCAGGTTAATTAATCATCATGGACAGTGTTCCTGTGTCAGACTATCCATGAGCATTAATAGAGATCATCTTCCAGTTTTGGTTTTAAATAGTTTCACACTGTTCAGTTCAACGGATCACAGAATAATAGACTAATTACAGCAAAGGAGGTTGCTTGGATTCATATCAGCTACTTGCAAAATCAAACTGACCAGTCAAACTTCTCTGCCTAATTTCCACAAACTTATAAATATTTTCTCTCAGGTGTTTGTCCAATTTCCTTTTGAAAGCTATAATTAAACTTTCACTCCACTTTTTCACTTTTCATTTCACTGCAGTCATGGAGAACTGCAGAAGACTGGAACATAGCTAATGTAACAGTCCTTTTAAGAGAGAAGGCAGGAGACAAAATTATAGACCGGTTAACCTGACTTCAGTCATTGTTAAGATCTTAAGAGTCCATTATTAAGGATGAAATTGCAGAGTACTTGGAAGTATATGGTAAAATACGACTAGTCAGCACTGCTTCTTCAAGACAAAGTCATGCCTGATAAATCTGTTCGAATTCTTCGAGGAGATAATGAACAAGTTGGACAAATGAGAATCAGTGGACTTGATCTATTTGGATTTCCAGAAGGCCTTTGACAAGTTGTTGCACAGGAGACTGCTAAATAAGAGTTCATGGTGTTAGGGACAAGGTACAGGCATCAATAAAGCATTGGGTGACTGGCAGAAGACAGAGAATAGGGATTAAGGGGTCTTTCACAGGATGGCAGCTGGTGACTAGTAGAGTTCCTCATAGGTCAGTGTTGTGACAACTATTCACATTTGCATTAACTATGTAGACGTAGGATCTGAGGGACATGTTGCCAGGTTTGCAAGTGATACGAAGATAGGTTGAGAAGGATTTAGACTGCTGGGGGAAAATGGGTAAAGAAGTGGCAGGTGGAATACAATCTGGGAAAGTGTGAGGTTATGCACTTTGGTAGGAAGAGTGGAGGCACATACTATTTTCTAAATGGGGAACGACTTCGGAAATTTGAAGCATAAAAGGACTAAAAGAATTCTGAACTAGGACTCCTAACATGCAGTTGACTGTTAAGGCAAATGTAACGCTAATATTCATTTTGAGGGCTAGAACACAAGAGCTTTAGTCAGACTGCATTTGGAATTGTGAGCAGTTTTGGGCCATGTATGTAAGGAACAATGTGCTGCCATCACGGGGAGACCAGAGGTGGTTTATAAAAATGATCCTGGAGATGAAGGGCTTGTCGTATGTGAGGCGGTTGAAGACTCTAGGTTTGTACTCGATTAGTTTAGAAGGATGGGGAGGGATCTCATTGAAACTTACACAGTATACTGAAGGGTCTGGACACAATGGACATTCCATTAGTAGGAGAGACCTTAAGGCACGGCCTCAGAGTGAAGGGCCAACCCTCTAGAATTGAGATGAGGAAGAATTTCTTCAGCCAGAAAGTAGTGAATCTGTGGAACTCATTGCCACATAAGGCTGTGGAGGCCAAGCTACAGAATGCAATTAAGACAATTAAGACAGAGATAGATAGATTCAAAGGTTACAGGGAGAAGGCAGGAGAATGGGGTAGACCATTGCAGCCATGATTAAGCTGTAGAGCAGATTGGATGGGCCAAATGGCCTAATTTGCTCCTACATCTTATGGTCACTCTCAGACAGCACATTCCAAAAGCTAATAACTCAATACATTAATGTTCTTCAATGTCATCAGTAGCTATTTTGCCAATCACACTGCACAGTCTGGTCTGGCTCTCCAACTTTCCCCTAATCATAACAGTTTCTTCCTTTCCACTGTTTAGATCTCTCATGATTGTGATCACCACTTTCAAATTTCCTCTCCACCTTCGTCAAGGAGAACAACCCTAACTTCTCCAACCGGTTAACTTGGCTGAAATCCCTCATCCCTGGAATCACTCACAAAAATCCATCTTCTGACATTTTCAAATATTTCCTAAAATGTGGTGCCCAAAATCAGATAGAATTCGCTAGTTCGGGCTGAAGCTTTTTGTTTTACAAAGGCTTATCATAACCTCCTTAACCTCTAGGCCTTTTGTTTATAAAGTCCAGGTGCTTGTGTCTTGCCAACCACTTTCTCAAATTGCCCTGCTAATGTTAATTATTAGTACATATTTAACCCAAGGTTTCTTTTTAGAAAGTAATGCTCACTGCTATTTTACATTGCCTCTCCTTATTCTTCATACCAAAATGTTCTACCTTAAATCTCATCTGCCATGTATCTCCACCCCACATCATCTATGGCTTAACACGGTAGCTCAGTGGTTCGCACTGCTGCCCCAAAGCGCCAAGGACCCAGGATGGATTCCAGCCTCGGGCGACTGTCCCCATGTCTGCATGGGTTTCCTCCGGGTGCTCTGGCTTCCTCCCACAATTCAAACATGTGAACGTTAGATGCTAAATTGCCCAATGTGTTCAGGGATGTGTGGGTTAGGTGCATTAGTCAGGGATAAATGTAGAGTAATAGGGTAGAGGAATGGGTCCAGGTGGATTACTCTTCGGAGAGTCGGTGTGGACTTGTTAGACCAAATGGCCTGTTTCCACACTTGTAGGGATGCTATGATCAACTTATCCTCTTTTCAGTCTCACCATTCTACTCATCGTTCACATCATTTTCAAACTTTGTGTCAATTGTTAATTTTTGCCAAAATCTAGACCATTTATAAATATCAAAATGCCAACAGTGTGTAGTAGTACCAATGCTTAAAAAAAGCTTGTTACCAACTTCATATTCAAACTCTCTCCTTTATTCCAGGAGTTAAAACTTGCTGATAAATTCACCATCACTGGAGGGTAGCAAATATTGTGCCATTATTCAATAAGAGTTGCAAAGAAAAACTTGGGAACTGGAGACCAGTAGGCTTAACATGGGTGGTGGATAAGTTACTTGAGAAGATTCTGAAGTATAAGATACACATGCATTTGGAATGGATCGTTTGATTAGGAATAGTCAGCATGGCTTTGTGAGTGAGAGATCATGCCTCACAAATTTGTTGGAGTCCTTTGATGAAGTGAGCAGGAAGATTGACAAGAGCATGGCGGTAGATGTAGTATTTTGGATTTCAGTAAGGACTTTGATAAGGTTCCACATGGTAGGTTGCTCTGGAAGGTTAGATTGCATGGAATCCAGGGTGAGCTGGCAAACTGGATACAAAATTGGCTTGATGGTAGGAAGCAGAGGGTAACAGTGGAAGGATGCTTTTTGAACTAGAGGCTTGTGACTAGTGGAGTACCTCAGGGGTCTGTGCTGGGCCCATTACGGTTTGTAATCTCTATCAAAGATTTGGATGAGAATGTACAAGGCATGATTAGTAAGCTTGCTGATGACACTAAAATAGGTGGTATCATGGACAGTGAGAAAGGTCATCAGAAATTGCAGCAGGACCTTGATCAGCTGGGGAAGTGGGCCGAGAAATGGCAAATGAAGTTTAATATAGGTAAGTGTGAGGTCATGCATGTTGGAAAGTCAAATCAAGATAGGAGCTTCATGGTAAATGTAAGGACATAAGTAGTGTAGTAGAGCACACGGATCTTGGAGTTCAGGTTCACAGTTCGCTGAAAGTGGAGTCATAGGTAGACAGGGCAGTGAAAGCGGCTTTTGGCACACTGACCGTCATCAGTCAGGGCACTGAGCATAGTTAGGAGGTTAGGTTGTAATAATACAAGACATTGGTGAGGCTGCACTTGGAGTATTGAGTTCAGTTTTTGTCACCTTGTGAGAGGAAGGATGTTATTAAACAGGGAAGAGTACAAAATAAATTTACAAGGATGTTGCTTGGACTCAATGGTCTGAGGTTGAACAAGCTGGGACATTTTTCTTTAAAGCGTAGGAGAATGGGGGGAACCTTGTTGAGTTGTACAAGATCATGAGAGGCATGGATAGGGTGAAGGCACTCAGTCTTTTTCTCAGGGTTGGGGAATCGAGGACTAGAGGGTCTTAGTTTATGGTTAGAGGGGAAAGAATAAAAAGAGAAGCTGAGAGGCAACCTTTTTACATAGAGGGTGATACGCATACGGAATGAGCTGCCAGTAGAAGTGGTTGAAATTTATGTTTTAAAAATGTTTAAATTAACAACATTTAAAAAGGCATTTGAATAAATACATGGATAGGAAAGGATTAGAAGAATATGGGCCAAGTGCAGGGAAATGGGGTTAACGTGGATGGACATTTTGGTCGGCATGGAACTGCTTGGGCCAACAGGCCCATCTCTGTGCTGTAGGACTCTATGACTCTGAACATCAAATCAGAGAATTGATACTGTGCAAAGAAGACCATCTAGCCCATCATTTCTGCACTGACTCTCTGAATGAGCATTACGTCTTTTTCCTGTTTATTCCCCTGTAATCCTGCCGATTATTTAATTAGAAACAATCACTGTATCCTGTCCTAAATGCCTTGATAGAACCTGCCTCCATCACACTTCTGGAAATGTTACAAATCCTAACCCACTTGCTGTATGAAAAAAAATTAACATGCATTAGTTCTCTTGCACATTACTTTAAGCCTGTTTCCCCTCATTCTTGATATTTTCAGAAGTGGGAACAGTTTCTCCCTATCTACTCTGTCCAGACTCCTCATGATTTTAAAATCTTCCAACACGGCTACTTTTGACTTTCCCCTTCCCAAAGAAAGCAGTCCCAACTTCTCGAACAAATCTTCATAACTGAAGTTACTTATCCCTGAAAACATTCCTGCAAACCTCTTCTGCATTCATTTCAAGGTTTTCACATCCTTCTGGAGGTGCCTAAGACTGTACACAACACTCCAGCTGAGGTCTAACTAGTGTCTTACACAAGTTCAGTATAAACTCCTTGTTCTTTTACGCCATGTACCTTTTAATAAAACGTAGGACACAAAATGCTGTCTGAACTCCACCTGTCCAAACACCATTAATGACTAATGTGCATGTACATCCAGGTCTCTCTTCCCTTACATACCCATAACAATAGAAGCCTACACTTTAGAGTGTCTCTCCACATTTGTTCTACCAAACTTTATCACCACACTTTTCCATACTGAGCTTCACCTTCAATCCATATTCCCATTCTGAAGTTCCACATTCTCCTCTACACAGTTTGTAATGCTTCCAGGTTTTCTACAGACTGCAAAGGTCTAGATTAATATGTTAATCACAAAAAGCAAAGGTCTTATTACTGACCCCTGTGAACTTCAATTTCCATTCTGATCCAGCCTGAAAATTTTATATCTTTAATAATCTATTTTCTGTTGCTTAACCATTTTAGTATTCATACTGTTACTGCTCTATTATCTCTTGAGCTCTAACTTTGCTCAAACATCTATTGCATCTCAAATTCTTTTTTTTTAGAAATCCAAGTCTATCACATCAACAGCGTAATCCTCATCAACCCTCTCCATTACCTAATCAACAGCTCAGTATGTTGGTTAAACAATGTTCCCATATGAAATCCATGCTAGCTTTCCTTAATTAATCCACATTTCTATATATATAACCATTAATAATATCCTAAATTACTGTTTCTAAATGCTTCCCCAAGTTATGTGAAACTTTTTAATCGAATGTCTTTTGAAAGTCAACCACAATCCTCCTCTTGATCTCTTAATCAAAATGTCAATTAACTTAGGATATACCTTTAACACATCTGTGCTGGTTTTATTTAATTAATCTACATTTGTCCAAGTTACTTGTTAATTATTTTCATGTTTAACACTATAAAAGCTTCCCCACAAACTAGGTTAATTGCTAGGATTATTTTTACGCCCATTTTTGAATAAATGTCTAATAGCTTTTTAATTCTCCAGTCCCCTTCCACTATCCCCCACATCTGATATGGTCTTTTCTTTCCCTCAGCATCCTCAGATGCGCACCAGGTGACCTAAAGCCTCTAAATACAACCACTCTTTCCAGAGCGTCATAGAGACATACAGCAGAGAAACAGCACAAATGCGCTGGTGAGAAACAATCCACCAACTACTCTAATCCCATTTTCCAGCACTTAACCACTTGTATACCTTGGCATTGCAAGTACTTAAATGTTATGAAGGTTTTTACTTCTGCCATCCTTACAACCAGCCAGTTCCAGATTCCAAGTACCCTCTGTTCCTCATTTCCTCTAAACGTTCGGCCCCTTACTTTTGATCTATTATCCCGGGTCATTGATCCCTCCAACAAGGGGAAAGGTTCTATCAACACCCCTCAACTTTATGCAACAATTATGTCCCCTCTCAATCTCCTCTGCTCTAAGAAAAATAACATCAATCTATCCAATCTCTCTTCATAAATGAAACGCGCAAGCATCTCCTCTGCACATAGCATCTGTCCTATAAAACGGATTCCAAAACACCACACAATACTCTAAGCATGGCTAACCAACATGTTAAATAATTCCATATTACCTCCCTGCTCTTAAACTTAACGCCTTAACTAAAGAAAGGCATTTTATGTGCCTTTTTAACTATTTTATCCACCTGTCTGGAGAGCTTAAAGCACCAATGCAAATGCACACGACGGCCAGCTGATCCTCAATGCTTCTTAGGTATTTCCTTGCCTCTTTTGTCCTCCCCAAGTGCATTACCTCACATTTGTCCAGATCATATTCCATTTGCCACTTGCATCAGCTCAGCTGACCTACCCTCAAATAGTCATAAGCTATCCTACTCATTATTTACCACCCACCAATTTTTGTATCTTCTGCAAACTTACTGGTTAATCTTCTGACATTCAAGACTAAATCATTTATATAAACAATAATGAGCAAGGATCCTATGGCACCTCATTGGCCACAGACTTTCAGTCAGAAGAACACCCAACTCACCCTCTGCTTCCTGCCACTCAGCCAATTGTGGATCAAGTTTACAAAATGTCTTTGGATCCCAAAGGTTCTTACTTTTGCTACAAGTCTTTGATGTGGGAAGTTATGAAAAGTTTTGTCGGAAGTGAAAGTAGACTAAATGAAAAGTGTTGACCAAGGTGACACTTGGTCACCTCTTTGAAAAATTCAATCAAGTTGGTCAGACATGACCTCCTTTTAATGAAACCGTGCTGACTGTTCTTGATTAACCCCTGCCTCTCCAAAAAAACATTTTGCACTTCAGAATAGCTTCAAATAGTTTCCCCATCACCAAGGTTAGTTAGATCAACCAGTAGTTTCTTGGTTTATCCCTTGCTCTTTTCTTGAATAAATGTACTACATTGGTTATCCTCTAGCCCTTTGGCTCCTCGCCTGTTGCCAGAGAGGAATTGAATATTTTTGCAAGCATCCCAAATATTTACTTCCTTGCCTCATGCAACAACCTGGATACATTTCATCTGGCTTAGAGATTTGTCTCCTTTTAAGCCTGACAGACTACTTAGAACCTCCTATGCTAAACCGTACAGGCCTTCTCCTTGATTTCTGTACCTGCATTGTCTCTCGCTTTAAGGTACACCAATACAAAATATTCATTTAGAAACCTAACTATAGACTCTGGCTCCATGCACAAATTACCACTGTGGTCCTTAATAGGCTCTGCTGTTTGCTTCCTTATCTTTTAAAATAAACAAAAAAAACAAAATTATATTATGTGCCAATATTCTTTAAATCCTATTTTAGGCATCAATCTCCAGTTTAAGTTCCTCCATTTACCTTTTGATCCTTTTCTTTATCCCTTGATCTCCACAGTTCTCAGGATCAGATAGTACCACTCTTTTTATGTATTGGAAAGATGTTGACCCTAACTCTCTCCATATGTCCTTCTTAAACTGTATCCCACAATGCTGAGACAGATTTACCTGAAAAGTATCTCCTCTGATCCCAGTCGATTCTGGCCAAATCAAATTTGATCTTGTTAAAATCAACCTTCTCCCAGTTGAGAACCATCCATGTCCTCTTCCATAACCATCTTGAATTTAGCAGAGCCACTGTGCCACCCCTTTATAAGATTCCTTCATCAAACTTGCGACATCTTTTTTAACCTCGTCCTGACTCGGCTGAAGATGGTATAGCCTTGAATATGGAGTTTTCAATCCAGCCCCTCTCTCAACCGTGACTCAGTGATAGCAATGATATCAAATGCCCACGTTTTAATTTGTGCCCCCAACTCATCTTCCTTGTCTGTCAGGCTCTTAGCATTAAAATAAATACCATCTAACCTTGCCAAACTGCGTTGAGCCTTAACTGGCCTACAATATCTATGCCTTCCTGACTCATTTCCCGTCATTTCTAATTTCATTCAGCTTCCCCTGCTGAACATTATCTCTAGATCCTGCCCCTGCCAAGTTAGTTTAAATCCTCCCCAATAGCACTAGCAAAAGGATGCTGGTCTCATTCTAATTCAGGTGCAATCCGTACATTTTCTACAGGTCCCAAAATCAGAAATCTAGAGTGCTCCCTCCTGCACGCTGTCTCTAGCCATGCATTCATCCGGACTGTCCTCACATTCACATACACACATGCACATGGCACCAGACATAATAGAGGTGTCTAACTTTTGGGTTCTTTTTCTTTAATCTGCTTCCCAGCTCCCTAATTTCTGCTTTCAAGACTTCATCTCTTTTCCTACTGATGTCATTGCTACCAATACAGTTTAAGACAATCTCTGTCTGTTTTACTCTTCTGATTCAGAATGCCCTGCAGCCATTCAGTAACATCTTCACCTAGGCACCAGAGAGGCAGCATACTATCTTGGAGTCTCCTTTGCAGATGTAGAACTGCCTGTCTGTTGCCCTTGCAAATGAACTACTTACCGCTGTAGCTCTGCCATTCTTCTGCCTACCCTCTTGTGCAGCATGCACACCCATGGTGCATGAAATTGGCCACTAATGCTTTCCCCTGCGCAGTCATCTCCCCCCAAAAAATCCAAAATAGTATATCTATTAGAAAGGGGGATGGCCACACGGGACTCTTGAACTATTTGCTTTTCTCTACTCTAGCCAGTGGTCACCCATCCCCTTTCTGTCTGTTCAATCTGCAGGTGCAGCATGACCACCTCACTGAACATGCTATCCTTGGTTTACTCAGCATTCTAGATGCTCCAATCGGATTTATCTGCAGCTCTAGCTCCAAAATGCAGCTGAACACATTTCCTACACCAGGGACAACCTCCTGAAGCTTTCATAATTTGCCACATACCACAGGAGGAGCATATGAAGGGTGTGAGCTCTGTTGCCATAAATTCTTTCAAGCCACCAAGGTTTTTTTCATATTAAACAAAAATCATGCTTATCTGAGAATACTGTTAATTTACTTCCCAGATGCTAATTGTACTTCCCTTACCTCGCTTACTTATATTCCTTTATTGTATTGGCCCTGACTTTCACTTATTCCTGTTGTTTCTTAGTTAATCCCTTCTTCGAAAAACACTTTTTTTAAATCACAAACCAATCAACTTACCACTTTCTTATGATGTCATTGTTTTGATTCATTTTCCCAATCAGCAGACCCCTGACGTTGCAACTGACAAACTATGACCCCCTTTTCTCTGCTCAATTGAAACTGAAAAACATAGCCTTACAATTGTAAACCCTGAACAAGGACTTACAAGCCATGAACAAAAACAAACAAAAAAACTCTTCCCCTGTGGACCGAATTCCCATAGTGCAGTAAATTTCCAGTTTCCAGCCATTTTCACCCATTTTCAGTCCATCAAAATTTGAATTTTTTCTTACTATGGCAAACATTTTCAGATCTTTAAAGAAGAACACAAAGTTTGTTGAAAGCAATGCCCGAAATCAAATTTATAATTGCCCAGTTTGCTGTATTCAATGTTTTTTTTGTACTATTCAACAAAAACAAGCTTTCTTTTCCTGTTCAAAACTGGGTTTCATGTTTTCCAAAAGCCCTTAATTCAAGGCTCTGGAACTTTAAAACTGCTTGTGATTCTGTCCAACAACATTGCATGATTAGCATTATCATCAGCATTTGACTTCAATAGTAATAAGTGTCAAATCTGATTATGAACAGTATATCGTCATCATGCAAGTTTTAAAAAATTCTAATGAGACATGTCAAAAGATAGATAGTTCCCCAAAAAGAACTAGATCACAAAGGAATCAGGCAGCGAGCTGACTAGGAGGAATTCAAGTAGACAACTTTTGCCTCAAAGGATCAAAACATTATTCTGTATCTTAGTCATAACACATTTTATACCTAAACTCCTACAGATCTATGCTTGATGACTAATAGATCAAAACAGATGAATTCACATACTTCTGAACTTGTGTTCCACTAACAGGACAGTAAAATGAGCTTATTTCACTTTTGTTATGCAGGAGTTATCTTATATCCTATTTCCTTTTCCAGAACATATACCTTCTCAAGTAACAGGAGCAACACAATGTGACCTTAAGTATGTACCTAGAAGAAAGAGATAGACACAGCCGCCTGTACACACATACAGATTAAAAAAAAGGAGTGTCCTGGGTGGAGGGAAAGACTGAGAAGGCAATTCAATGGTTCCTGCCCACGGAGTTTGCCGAGACAATCCTTAAGATTTGTCGGGACGTGCTGATCCTCAACCTTCATTCCTCAGATACTTTCACTTGCTTGCAGGAGGCATGAGGGTGACACCACATTCATACTTTTAAAAACTCTGACTTACTAGTTAAGAGCCACAGATTACAGCAACTGATATGGGAGAATAAACAGGTTTTATTCAGGCTCATTACTTTTTTTAAAACTAGAACAGGAAAAACAGCTCCTTGCTTTGAGAGGTCCAATGGCTTCTGACTAATCATTCATACCAACAAGTTATTCAGATGCCTTGATGGCAACCATGGTACAATTACAACATTTACAAGGTATCTGAATGGGTATATAAATAGTAAGGGTTTGAGAGAGATATGGGCCAAATACTGGCAAATGGGACTAGATTAATTTAGGATATCTGGTCAACATGGACAAATTGGACTAAGAATCTGTTTCCATGCTGTGTATCCCAAAGTCTCTATTATTCTAAATAGTTGTTGGCAGGCAGAAGGCCTATGCCATTGACAACTGTTCAATGGTCAGAACATGGAGTATAGGAGTTGGGACATCATGTTGCATCTGTCCAAGACATTTGTGAGGCCACTTTTAGAATACTACATACAATTCTGGTTGCCTTTCTATAGAAAGGCGATTGTTAAACTTAAGAGGGTGCAGAAAAGATTTAAAAGGATGCTGCTGGTATTGGAGGGTTGGAGTCACAGGGAGAGGCTAGATAGGCTCGGGCTGTTTTTTCCCTAACGAGTCAGAGGCTGAGGGGAAACCATAGGAGGCTTATAAAATCATGAAGGACACGAATAGGGTGAATAGCTTGATCTTCTTCCTCGGATGGGAGTCCAAAACTACAAGGTATAGGTTTAAGGTGAGAATGGAAAGATTTAAAAAGGAATCTGAGCGGTAACTTAATCACACAGACAGTGGTGCATGTGTTGAATGAGCTGCCAGCGGAAGTGGTGGAGGTGGGTACAATTACAACATTTAAAAGGCAACTGGATAGGTATGTGAATAGAAAAAGTTTGGACAGATATGGGCTAAGTGCTAACAAATAGGACTAGGTCAGATTGGGATATCTGGTCAGCATGGACGGGTTGCACCGAAGGGTCTGTTTCCATGCTGTACATCTGTGACTCTATGGTCAGTGCAGACAATTTGGACCAAAGGGTCTGTTTCTGTGCTGTATGGCTCTATGGTCACCATTTCACAGACCAATCAGCTACTTGTTACCAACAAAATTTTCCAAATTCCCCATACTTTATCCCAACTCCAGCTTGTCTGTAGTAACCTCCTTCACTGCTTGATCAAACAACCATGTAAACAGGTGTGTGTGTTAACTTGCTCTTTTTTTTAAAAAACAGTGCAGTTATCCTTTTCCCAACTATTTCCCAACTTTAAACACAATCAAATAGATATAGAAAAATAACCTTTGCACCTCTAGAATGTAGCCATTTTTCACTTACCAACTTTCTACAAAAGCTTAACTTTAATCAGAAACTGAGCACACTGACAAAACAAACAAGCACTTCAGGATCCTTGATATTTCAGTTATAAAATGCTCTTTTCTCTCCATGGTTAACAGCCATGAATTATGTGCTTTGCACTTACTATTCATTACTAAGAGCGAACAGACAGAATGATAGATATTAGTGAGCTCTGTTGCATGGCTGCACAATGATGAGAAATGCTGTGAACAAACCATATAGATGAGCCATTCACATATGCCTGCAAAGGATTATGTATTCTGGGAAAATGTGGCCTAGACTTCTCTATTGTTTGTGCCTTACTGTTCTTGAGGCAGAAAGGGGAATTAAGATTGTTAAAATCCAAAATTACAAAAATACATCATAACTGTAAAATATTACCCATAAAGTAAGAATGACCTATCCTGAATATGTTAGCTTCAGATCAAAAATGAAAGAAGCCAATCTAAGCAAAATCATTCATGATTTAGGCCAAATTTGCTCTCTACCGAGTGCAAACGTTTTCCTACACTGCCAATTGAAAAACTGCCAACATGTGAAAATGCACTAGCGGTAATTTAAATAACTGGTGAGTTCTAATTTGAGAAGCGACCCTCTTAAAGTCAAATATTTTCAATCTCCCTTACCCTTTACACTATCCATACTTCTCAACCTAAATGTACAATCTGCCCATTCTTCGGTTTTGTTTTATTTGGCCTGGGTGTCAGCATAGCACAAATTAGAAAGACGAGACTGTTATCTTGCTTCCCATAATGAGCCTAAGAACAGGTGGAGTAAAAAAGCTACAGGAAGAAAAGATGAAAAAATAGTAATGCAGCAAGTTAATTTATTCTCAATTTGAAACTGGAGCTCAGTAAAAGGAAGCTTTGCTTTGTTTCATCCATGTATCTAGGACAGTTCCATGGTTTA
>NC_057740.1:27209371-27267962 GCF_004010195.1 Chiloscyllium plagiosum | reverse complement strand
TTGATTTTGTACCTACAAATGTTATTCAGAGAAAATAAAACAAGAATAAAGATATTAAAGCACCATTACCACATAAAACACAACTACAATTAATTCTTTTTTTGCACAGTCACCAACTCAACCTATACCTAATGCTATTGTTATGAAGGTGTAGGTGTGTACTGTACCTTTGAGAGACAAAGGAAGCAGGCAAGGACTGAAAGCATAGAGGGTGCTGAACAATTTAAAAGTGTAACATTTGGTTGACACAAGTAGCTGGTTCTGTGTGGCCATGGTACAAAAACAAATTCTAATTCAGACAATCAGTTTAAATTATGCCTCAGAGAACAAAGTCCAATTGAATTTGAATTTAGTGTTTTGATGACATCAAATCAATGAAATGACCCGACGTTTTGGGGTATAAAACCAGACATTCTGAACAGTTAGAGGGTAAACTACCAAGAACACATACAAGTACATACTGCAAGCCAAATAACTCTCTGAACGGTACCTGTCCAGAAGTTGTGCAGAAGACCAAAGAGACAACCCAGGAAAACAGAGGAAAATACAGAGGGGAAAAAAATCTACAAAGGAGAATTGACAAAGCTGACTCTTTTGAAAAATTTTTTTTGTGTAGATCTTAATCATGGTTTTCTATTGGACCAGTATTGTAGAATGGGAGGTAAAAGATAGGTTTAAGAGAAAGGAGTTGTAAATAGTTGCTTAATGTTCGCCTCTGGGCTGAATAAATTTGTTAATTTTTACTTTAAATAGTGATCTCTGGGATAGTTATTTGCCTCTCGAAATTTAACAAGTTAGGGCACGAGATGAATTTCTTTGTTTATCGGGTTTAAGTTAGCTTACCCAGTGTCATAACTCTATACTAAAGCAAATCACAACCTTTAAATTTAAAAAATGCAATAATGTAAACCAACAGCACAAAACTAGCAGACAAACAAGCAAATTATGAATTACTTTCTCCTATCAAATATCAGTGTGTGGTTCATTCATAGCAAGTTAATTGTGACACAGGAACAGAGTTCACTCAGTTCAAATACATTGATCCTTGTTTGAGCAAAATTGTGCAAAGAAGATCAGCTTTATGCCAACTTTAATACTGTTCCACAGCTAGTACAACAGATTAAAATATCCAATTTACAACCTTGACACAGCAACCTTGTATTGATACACCAAGTTAACATTTCAGTTAATAAGGAAGGATAGACTATTTTTTTTATGATTTGTCAGTGATATTTCAATAGGTTGCAAATAAGTAATTAACCATAGTCCACAAAGGACCATAGATAGCTCTCACCACTAAAGAAAGAGACAATAGAACAGATATAGCTTGGGCGGAATTTATCTTTAAGTGTGGGGCAAGAAGAAGTGGCATGCTACCTTGAACTACCTCAGCAGGTATGAGGGTTGAACATGCATACTGGCATTCACTCTCACCATCTAGTCAACTGAGCTCATAACCCATACACATATTCATGAAAAATTCCATGTTTTGTATCATCAAAGTACAACAGTCATGCTAATCTTCCCAAAGTTGTTCCAATTTTACTATATGTGCAGCCAAAAACACAGTCAGCATTAACAAGGTAATAAAAACCTGACATGTTATGTAAAAATAATCCTTCACTATTAAAGGTGGTGGCTAGTTTTGCTTTGACAAATATTATGACCAGACGCATGAAGATATCCTATCCTATTCTTGATTAAGAACCAGAATCCCAAACTTTTCTCTCTGCCAAGGTGATCATTTCTAATGATGTCAAAATGGAAATTATGCAAATGCAGCTCTGAACACAGCTGGAATTCCTTCAAATAGAAGCACTCATACTATCTTAAGTATCAGACATTCCGAAAAAAAATCACAATCAGACATGATTTCTTGGGATGGCAGAATAGACTTTACTCAAACTGCGCTTGTCTCAACTCAAAGTCAGTAATATAGTCAAATAAGTTACTAGTTGCTGTCAAGTCAAGATGCTTTTACTTTTAATAAAACCTCAATGATTAATATTAATAAAAAGTTTCATTAGGAAACCCTCAAATAAAGTGTTTAAATCACTGCTTACAGTGAACAAAGATTAATTTACAGTCACCCTACAACTGAGAGTTGAGCAGCAGGAAGTTACATTTTATTTCTTACAAAAAAACAGTATGACTAAAATCATTCACAAATGTGCCAATATTACTTTATTGTTGTGTGTGAAGATAACTGTCTTGAACATCTTCACACGACTAATTGCTTGACAAAACGTGAAGTCAAATCTTGCCTTTTTTTGGCTAAGTATGAATCATGTTGAGTTCAGTGGAATGATTTTCACTACAAAAGCTCAAACAAAAAAAGTGAGAAAACTAATTCAACCTCATAACAAGAATTGTTTCATCAAACTCTATGTGACTCATACTCATGCAAGTCGCGAAGGATACACAGGTGCCTCGACAGTCTCCACTTGGGATGTGGCTGGGACTTCGGCCTGCCCCACTCCAACATTGGGAGTTGCAGCTGTGGATAGTCAACTTACCTCTAGCAAAATCGACCTTGGCATGTCTGGCCCACTCAGACTCAAACACCTCCTTGCTCACTTGACCCAACCTCCAGGGCCAACATGTTCCACTATGGAGCAGGCTCCTACCACCCCATCTGCAGAGCAGAGGAACTCTGTGCAATTTTGTATGGAGAATAGGAAGCAAAAAATGTACTGATGTCGTGTTGATGACAGCTAGCAAATTTGTACATAGTTTGTTGATCCATATATCTGATGTAAATAATTTGTCTACCACATTAGCACGTCCAATGGTTAATTAGGAAAACACTTTAAAGTTTCTTTTACAACCAATGACATACAAATTGATTTAGTATTTCATAAATCCTTGCATCTCACCATTCACATGACTGTCCTGGTCTATGTTGTGGCTTTAGATGCTTCATAACACCCTGCAGAATCACTACCTGGCTATTAATGAGGTGCAGTAGTTGGGGATTGTGACAATCACCATGTGGAAGCTGGGGTAGCAATACAGGTACACAAAACTGACTCACCCAAATACCTTAGGCCTGCCCCACCCCTCAGCTTTGCCTCCTGAAGAGCTAACTGCATATCTCAGAGTTTCTCAGTCGTGACAGAGGGATGCAACCAAAACGGTCAATGCTGCACAACATCTGGGACAGGCACCCACACCATATGTTGGAGGGCAATTTTTTCTCTTGTGCACATCCAGTGAATGGATATAGATGCAATTCCTTCCTCACAAGTCAGCTCTCTCACACTACCCACCAACAGTCCCTTTTACAACCATTCTACTCAACAGTGCACACTGTCTACATGCTTCACAGTTGGCATGACAGCATGTGGTCCTCTCAAGTAGCTTTCAGCTTCAGTGTTCATACGCTGCTGAGACACTCATTATTAGGACCTCCTTTCGAGGTGCCCATTCTGTTAATTCCATGGGTTTTTTTTTTTACTACCCCTGGTCATCACCCAAGCCCTTTACTGGTGACTGTCTAGCTGTCATTTTCTCCCCAATTACAATACATTTCCAACATAATAGAAATAAGTGAGAACAAATTCTTTATGTAAGTTGATGATCCAACTTTACTTTCAGGTCTCGGTCACCGCTTTATGCCAGAATGTTGCTCCAACATTAAATGCTAAACAACATAGAACCTTTCTCACTTGGGCAATAGAAAGACCAAAGGCATTGAATTTATACTCTTCTCAATATCATTCAGAGTTCAAATTTCTTATTTCTCTCTTTTGTCAGTATGTCCTGCCCACTTCAAACTTAAACCCAACATTTCTTCCAAAAGTAATGAACAAGTCCATGGGATGCATTAATATTTAAGAGATACACAGAAGTTCAAAAATAGTGAAGTAGCATTAATGAAAGGGTGCCAGCTTTCCTCTTAATATTCTGTCATTTAATAATTAAAATTAATGAATTGCAGTATAAAACATTTGATGTGCAAACAACTCTGGTTTTCAGATGGACAGATGTGAGCGTATGACAGTAGCAAAGACAGCTAACACAACATGGGTGTTTAAACAGATCTTGTGGGACAGTGGGCAGAATCTCCGCCTTTTAGAATCAAATCCAGGTTCCAAGGCCTCTCTAAGACTTACATGGAAGCAAAATATTGCTGATCCTGGAAATCTGAAACAACAAACAAAATGCTGCAGAAACTCTCAGATCTGGTAGCATCAATTAAAACAGAAAGAGTTAATATTTCAAAATAAGAGTCACATCGAACTCAAAATATTAATACTGCCAGACCTGTTGCATTTCTCCAGTACTTTCTCTTTATGGTCCACTTCAGGACTTGACGGCCACAGAAGAGATGCATTTAAACAAATTCAAACATTTAGCCAAACAAATTCAATATCAATCTGCAAATCCTTCCAACAGTTCAATACAGAATATTGGATTATCCTCCACTTTGAGTATCAGGTACAATTAAGATCAACATAGTACTTAAGCACATCCTAACTTAAGAGAAGGACAGCTACTGTAACAGAGTCGGGAAGCTTATTCTCTCCCACCACAGCTTTTCCATTAATTCACTTTTCTGTTCCATAGCCTGTTCCATCAATCACATTACAGCTGATCTTTAAAAAGAATTCCATTCACCTGCCTCTGTTTCATATCCCTATACCTTTAAAAAACTACTGATCTCTTGAAAATTTGAATTGTCACGCTCATAGTCTTTTTTTTCCTGTTTCCGCAAAAATGTCCATTATTTTCCCCGAATTGACTTTTTCCCAGCATAAACATTTTGACCTTAATCTCTCGTATGCCTGATCTCAGGTCTGTTTAGCTGTCCTTTTCTCAAGTCAGGATGTGCTTAAGTACTGTGTTGGCCTTAATTGTACTTGATACTCAAAGTGGAGGCTAACCCCAGTATTCCATATAGAGCTTTTGGAAGGATATTGAATTTGTTTGGCCAAGTTTTGAATGCATCTCTTCCATGGTCAAATCATGGGATGGATAAAAAAATAGAAAATACTGGAGAAACTCAACAGGTCTGGCATTTGTGGAGACAGAAGCAGCATTAATATTTCGAGTTCAATGCAACTCTTCCTTTGAAATATTAACTCTGTTTTGGTCTTCTCAGATGCTATCAGATCTTCAACATTTTCTGTATTGCTTCAGATTTCCAGGATCTGCAATATTTGCTTCTATGTAAGTCCTAGAATTGCCTCTGGAACCCAGAGCTTGATTCTAAAAGGCAGAGATTCTATGACCATATCACTGTAAAATGAATCCAACTAAATTGCTTGATACAATCATAAACACACAACTCACAATAATAACAAATGGCAATCCCAGGAAAACTGAACTCAATAAACACCTTATAGTTAACTGTTTCACATAGCAGTTGGTAAATCTGCAGAAGGAGTGCAAATTGCGTGCTGAAAAATTTCTTTCATAAAAGAAAGCATTCATAAATAGCCATATGGCCCAAGTTAAGCCAGTAGTTTTTGTTCCAGTCTTACTCAGGCTCCCCTTATCAAATCTTTTTCTGGCACACTGATGACTGCATTAATGCCATGACCTACTCTGAAGGACGACATCTTCAACATGGACCTGATGAATGTATTGCAAGATCTCAAAAACTATGTGGATGCATTGGTGGTAATCTTTCAAACATTCCCAGATTCTGAAAAACCTCCTGAACACTAAGAATGTGCAAAGGCAATACAAGCTCAAGAAAGGAGGAAGACAGAATGCAAAAACTATAGACGAATTAATCTTTCTATTTGAGAAAATGCTAGGATCCAATACTAAAGCAGTACATTCAGAACATTTAGGAAATCTTAATACTGTCAAGCAGAATCAATATGTAGTTGTGAAAGGGAATTCATGTTTGATAAATCTATTACCATTCTCTGAGGATGTGGAATGCAACGTAGAAGAAGAGGAACCTGTGGATGCAGTGTATTTGAATTTTCAAAAAGGAGTTGATAAGGTGCCAGAAAAAAAAGGTTACCACACAAGATGCGCATGGCACTGGGGGTAATAAATTAGCACTGGCTAACAGTCAAGAGAAATGGCTGGCAAACAGAATCTAGTGAAATGGCACAGGGATAAGTACTGACAACTCGTATACCTTGGACTAAAGAACAGTATACTGTCACAAGTTTGCAATTGATACAAAAGACAGTAGGAAAGCATCTCATGAAAAGGATTCAGAAAGTATCTAAAGTGATAGCGATGTATTAAATGAGAGGCAAAAATTGACAGATGGAGTATAAGGTGGAAAGGCATGAACTTGCCACTTTAACAGGAAACACAGAACAGTAAAGTTAAAAATTAAACAGAGACCAAGAATGAATGCAAAGCCAACATTTGGGTAGAAGGAATTGTCTTTTGACGAAAGGTTAAATAGTTGGGCCTATACACATTAGTTCAGACGAATGGAAGTTGATCTCATTAAAACATAAGGTTTGAGTGAGTTTGATAGGGTAGTTGCTAACAGGATGTTTCTCCTCATGGAAAAATCTAGATCTACTGTGCAGTTTAAAAATAAGGAGTCTCTCATTTAAGATCGAGATGAGACGAAATTTATTTTCTGAGGATCACTAGCCCTTGAAATTCTTCCAGACAGCAGTGGAGGCTGGATCATTGAATACATACAAAGCTGAGGTAGACAGAATTTTGACCAACAAGGGAATCAAAGGTTACAGGCAGCATTCAAAAGATCAGCCAAGATCTTACTGAATGGTAAAGCATATCAGACAGGCTGAATGGCATACTCCTGACTCTGTTATTTTATGTTGTGTTATTAATTCCTTAAAAAGACCAAATCAACAACTTGCACTTATTTTGCACCTTTAGCATATTAAAACATTCCAAAGTACTTCACAGGAGTGTTATCAAAAACATTTGATACTGAGTTACATAAACAAGAAAAGTCTATGAGAGACGACGAAACTGTGCAAATAGATTGGTTTTACAATATAGAGAGCATTGAAAAGAAAAAAAAGAGACGGAGAAGTAGTGAGGTTTATGAAAGCAATTCCAGGACTCAGGGCTTCAGCAAGGCAAAGGCACTCAGTGATGAGACAACATAAATCAGAAACACATAAAAGGTCAAAATCTGAGCAGCAGAAATTTCTCAAAAGGACAGATTACTGATATCATGAGAAGTAAGGCCAAAGAATGATTTGAATACAAAGATGAGAATTTTAAATTCAAGGTGTTATTGAGATCAGAGTCATGTACATCAGCGAGGGGTGATGGGTGAAAGGAAGTTTGTGCAAGTTAGGGTATGGGCAGCAGAGATTTGGATGAGCTAATATTTACAAAGGATAGAACATTGGTGGCCAGTCAAAAGAGTAGTAGCGCCAGGAGGCCTTCAGCAACCAATAGGTTGATGCATTATCCACACTTGATTTGGATCAGATGTTTTAGACCTATCACAGTCCAAACTCACTTGATCAAAACCAGTAATACTAACTTCTAAACACTATGAACCAACATAAATTAAGAAAATAATTACAAAAGCCTATCCAAAAAGCTGACTACCAATTCAGAAAAAAAACTGCACTTGTCTTTTTGATTCTTTGCAGCAGGCCAAGTTTCCATTACAGCAATCAACAAATATTGTTGAAACTTTAGCTTGTGAAGAATCTCAGTGAGTTGAGCTGTGCTGAAGCAAATCAGATGCCAGCTACCTTGGAAGAGGAAGGCATACAACAAAAAAATTAAGCAGGACACTTATTTAGGATTTATTTACTATTTGCAATGTAAGTGATCTCCTTTACACATTTTATTTCAATAATTGAGACAAAGGTATGAAGATTTATCTAGGTGTTTGTAAAATTAAAGATTTCTAAGATTACTGAACAGATATTAGCTATGTCACTATCAGCATTCACAAAAATCACACCGCTTTCCCCAAACCCAAAAAGTCATGTATGCTTTCCTCTTCAGTTCCAAAGTCACAAACTCACTTCCTTACCGACCTGAAAAAATAGTCTTGTCCTGACTCTGAAAGAGAATAGTCCCAAATTCACAATCACACATTGACAAAAACTGACTCAGTGAAACTTCAGTGAAGGCAGAGCATGAGTATTAACTAAAATTGGGAACTCAGCCAAGGAATGTGCCTAATATTTTTGTTTTGCAAATTCAAAGCTCAAATTTTAATAGAACTGTGATAAAAGGTCTTTAAATTTTAACCGAGGTATCATTTTCAATGAGAATTGTTTCCCTGTTTTACATTTCTAAACACATACTTCATAGTTACACCAAATCCAATACTTAAACAATGTAAGTCGCTGTTCAGTGGTTGAGTTTTTAAACCACAAAAAGAAATGGAGCGAGAAGGTTGCAGCATTCAACTGACTAAACCTCTCTTTTGGTTAAAAGTAAAATCAAACATAATTTTTAAATGTCATTGCTACATGTTGCAAAAAAAAACACAATTACTGCAAACTATTTAGTAAATCAGTTGGCAATCGTAATCTTTCCTCTTTCTCTGCCCTACATCACTAAAACTGGATGTTTAAATGGAAACAGCTGTCCAGTGCCAACTTAGTATGTTCAAAATGTTAAACTCTTAATATTGCTACAGTTGCGGGATTCAAGAATACTATGTCATTACCCAAACAGTTACTCCTCCCCTTTTCAAAAATATGTCAACTTAATAAGTCGAGTACCAGAACTTTTTTTTAAATCAGAGAGGGGGCACGAAATCACTGCCTTTGTTATGTTCAAAAATATATGATCATCAGAAATTCAAAGATTTCAAACCAACATCCAGGTTGGTTGCAGCAAGAGGGGCTACTAGTTCGCCACTCAGCGTCCCTTTTGGGACCAAGAACCGGGACGATGGACTGACGGGTTGGTTGTCAAAAGTAATAAGTGGAGATAGGGAGGGGTGGGGTAGAGTCCGTCCAAATACCACTTCGAGGGATTCGGGTGCGAACTGTCAGTAAGCATTACCGGCGCTTCATGAGCCTCGATCGTGTGTGCAATATTTCTACTTCCATCCACTTACTTTTTCACATTCGCTTCCCCGTTCGGGATCCTCCTCAGCTTTTTCTTCTTGAGGATTTTCACGGCCCTCCTGCACAGTGTCTCAGAGTCCAGCATCTCCTTGACTTTGCCGTAGGAACCCTCTCCCAGGAGGTCGCCCATTAGGTACTTTCCGATGATTTTGGCCCTTTTCTTCCTCGGCTGGTAGATCACGTCGGTGGAGTCTATCCTGTGGATGAAAGTGTCCACTCCCATGAGGTCGTTGTCACTGATGTAGTCAATGACCTCGTCCATCTCGACATAGTCTCTGAAAGGCGCCAGGATCGACTCGGATTCCTCAGGCTCCTCTGGCTGCTGTTGTCGTTGTTCCGCTCCATGCAGCATCGCCTCTCCTCCCTCCTCCTGCAAGGAGTTCAGTTGTTAGGCAGCCGCCATTTTGTTTACCTGCCCCTGAACAACTCCAGAGTTGCCGTTGTGCGTCATCACCCCCAGCCCGCTGGATCCTATTCACTCTTCCGATTGGTCTTCCTCCATGTCCATCAACGGCGTTACCAGGCGATGCCACAACAGGTCCCGCCTTGACATGCCATTCGTCGTTTCCATTGGTCCGGCGTCACGTCAATTATCGCCGTTACCTCACAACCAGCGGGAAAGACCCGCCCCACAGCACAATGTTCTAAGACTCTATTGGCAGCCGCTGGAGAAGAGTGGGGTGTTTCATTGGTTGTTGTGTGTGTCAATCAGGAGCATCTCAGCAAATCAGAGAATGCCCTTCCAAAGGTCTCCTGCTCACCTCACGTCCACTTCAATCTCCTGCATTTGGGAGGGTTGAGTTGGTTTGGTTCTAATCCAGAGGTTTAATATAGTTATGAAAGAGACGGGAAGGGGAAGTTATTTTTAAATGCTACATTCTGTTAGACTTTGCACTTCGGGCCCTCGGATTTCTAATATTTTAGCAGGACAGTGAGACAAGAAAATCAAAAATGTTTCTTGCTACTGAAAAGTTTTAAACTCAATTCACAATTTTTTTAAAAAGGTGACGATTTGCCAATTTTATGGCCGAGATTGTAGACTGTGTCTACAATCCGATGTAGCAAAGTAACCAATGCTTCTAATCAGAACTGAAATTTTGAATGAATGGTTTTTTGTCACATGTATCTTGAAGATACAATGAAAAGTGTTTTGTTGCTACAAACGGGCACTGTTTTGAGTTGCAGTAAGGATAAAAAGAAATTACTTAAATAACAGCTCATCTTCTGTTCAAATTGGGGTTTCATGCAAGGCTCCAAGTCTTCTGCGAGGTCTCTGCAAGGTGTCCTGATCCTCAAGGAGTCCCGCTCTGGGAACAGCAACAAAAACGCCAATGCCATAGGAGATCCTGCTCTGCTGCCACTGCAACCTTTCCTACACTGCCAAGAGTCCAATCACCAGGTCAACCACCACCAGGAGTCCCTGCTCCAGACACCACCACAGCCACCAGGAGTCCTGATCCATGGTGTCCAGTGCTGCAGCCACTGCCTCACCGACACCTCTCCAGAAAAAAAGGATGAAGAAAAACAAAAAAAGATGAAAAGTACGCAGAGAAAATGATGCCTCTGGGCCTGAAGAAGATGGGTTTCAAAGAGCCTAAACACTCCTTAGCATGTTGGTGCCATCTTCATCAACTTCATGTTCCTGGAATTTAGCTTAACCAAACTACTTTAACAGGATATAAATTCTTGCCAACTTTGGTAAAATCTTGGGAAACTCACTTTTCTGAAACAGCATATATGTGCTCAAAACCATGTCTCCCAAAAATCTTTTGAACTGAAGAAGAACTTTTCAGCCAATGTTTTGATAAGTTCTTTTATTTATTGAAGGGGATTTTTTCAAAGATGTTTCAACTAGTGGCAAATTAACTGAACTTTTTGTGATTGAGGGGCATGGATAGGATAAATAGACAAAATCTTTTCTCTGGGGTCGGGGAGTCCAGAACTAGAGGGCATAGATTTAGGGTGAGAGGGGAAAGATATTAAAGTGACCTAAGGGGCAACATTTTCACGCAGAGGGTGGTACGTGTATGGATTGAGCTGCCAGAGGATGTGGTGGAGGCTGGCACAATTGCAACAGTTAAGAGGCATTTGGATGGGTGTATGAATAGGAAGGGTTTGGAGGGATATGGGCCGGGTGCTGGCAGGTGGAACTAGATTGGGTTGGGATATCTGGTCGGCGTGGACAGGTTGGACAGAAGAGTCTGTTTTCGTGCTGTACATCTCTATGACTCTATGACTATGCTAATGTTTTGCACCAGATTTTAGAACTAGAATTAGCCTTTGTTGTCACATATTATCACCACTGTGAAAGGTGCCTACCGCTCCATCCCCTGCCCTCATTTCAGGAACTCTGACCACAATGCCGTGTTTCTTCTCTGGCTTACAGGCAAAAGCTCAAGTGGGAGACTCCCCCGTCACAGATACAGGTCCAGTGCTGGTCAGCGGAGGCAGAGGATCAACTCTGGTGCTGTCTGAAATCGGCTGATTGGGCCATGTTCAAACAATCCACAAGTACCTTGGACAAGTACACCACCACTATCACAGACTTTTATCAGCAATTGTGTGGAGGAGTGCATACCAAGGAAGTCAATCTGGGTGTTCCCCAACAGGAAACCCTGGTTGAATCAGGACACACAGAACCTGCTAAAAACCAGGTGTGAGGCCTTCAGGTCAGGAGGCCCACTCAAATGTAAGGAATCCAAGTATGATCTTCACAGACCCATTAAGACAGCCAAGGACCCATTAAGACAGCCAAGGACCAATACCGATCCAAACTAGAGACCCAGACATACACCCAGCAACTATGGCAAGGACTGAATGACATCACAGGTTCGAAAAAGAAACAATGCAAGATAGCAAATGATAACACATCCCTCCCTGATTGTCTCAACGCCTTCTGTACTCTCTTTGAGCAGAATTTCCGTAGAGAGGTAACACCTAATACCGACAAGTCCTGACGAACCTATCCCAACAGTCACTGCATCAGAGGTCAGATCAATTTTCCTTCGTGTGAATCCACCAAAAGTGATGGGACTAGACAGAGTACCAGGCCATGCACTCAGAGCATGCACAGATCAACTGGCAGAGGTGTTCTCGGACATCGAGGAGAAAGTGAGGGCTGCAGATGTTCTCGGACATCTTCAACTTCTCCCTGCAGCAGACCACTGTCCATGTCTGTTTTAAGAGGGCTAACATCATTGCTGTGCCTAAAAAGTCTCATACAGCATGTCTCAATGACTACCACCCAGTGGCCCTAACTTTGGTGGTCATGAAGTGCTTTGAAAGGCTGGTCATGGCATTGATCAACTCCAGCCTCCCCACTACTCTTGACCCACTCCAATTTGCCTATCAACGAACAGAGCCACATTAGATGCCATACCACTTGCCCTTCACTCTTCCCTTGAACATCTTGACACCAAGAACAGCTATGTAAAAATCCTACTCATTGACAACAGTTCAACCTTCAACACTATTATTCCCTCGACTGATTACTAAACTTAATGATCTCGAACTATGCCTCAGTCTCTGCAACTAGATCCACAGTTTCCTGACCCACAGGCCACAATCAGTGAAAATTGGGGACAATATTTCATCCTCCTTAACACTCAACACTGGAGCACCCCACCGGTGCGTACTCAGCCCCCTACTGTACTCACTATACCCATGACTGTGTCACCAAATACTAGACTAATGCCATTTACAAGTTCAATGATGAGACCACAATAGTCGGTCGAATCTCAGATGGTGACAAAACAGACTACAGACGGGAGGTGGAAAACCTGGAAAAATGGTGCACTGAGAACAACCTAGCTCTCAATGCCGGCAAAACCAAGGAACTCATTATTGACTTTTGGCAGGGTGTTCCTCATGCCCCACTACACGTTAACAGCATAGAGGTGGAACGAGTGGAGAGTGTCAAGTTCCTGAGAGTAGTCATCAACAGCAAGCTTTTTTGGACTCTTCATGTGGTCGCACTGATTACAAAGGGCCAATAACATCTCTTCTTCCTCAGGCAGCTGAGAAAATTTGGCATGACGGCGAAAACCCTTGCCAACTTTTAAAAGTGCACCATCGAGAACGTTCTGTCTGGATGTATCACTACATGGTATGGCAACTGTACCATTCAAGATCGGAGATGGTTACAGAGAGTGGTGAACTCGGCCCAGACAATCACAAAGGCCAACCTCCCATCTATAGAATCCATCTACCAGGCCCACTGTCAAGGAAAGGCCGCCAGCATTCTCAAAGATCCATCCCACCCTGGCAATGTCTTTCTGTAACCTGTACCATCGGGGAGAAGGTACAGAAGCCTGAACACACACACCAGCTGGGTTTGAAACAGTTTCTACCCTCCTATTGTTAGAATACTGAATGGACTCACAAACTCTTAGTATTCGCCTGTACTTATGTTTTGGTTTTTGCTGCTGATTACCTATTATTTACTTAGCCACGCTACTTAACTCTGTGATCTGCCTGTATTGCTCGCAAGACAAAGCTTTTCACTGTGCCTCGGTACACGTGACAATAAATTCAATTCAATTCAATTCAATTCAATTCACATATACTTAATGAGTGCAGTGAAAATTTTATAAGTCACCAATTACAGCCCTGACTGAAGTACAAAGATGCCTAGGGACAGCTTCTTTAGTTACAAGATCTTACGTGATAGAGAAATAAAATGTCCAGCATTGCAGAAAAGCAAGAACAACAAACCATGCTGGCACCTAGTTTCCAGCCCGCAATGGGCCCTGTTTCCAGTCCGCGGCTGGCTTCACCTTGAGGATCATGAGACTGGGAGATCACTTCAGACTGCCATGCTGGGCAGAGGACAGCACAATAGGTGGGGAGGTGGCTAAAATGCTTATTAAAAGCTTTACTCTGTTTTCAGCTATTTTGACATTTAATTCGTGCTCAACATCAAAGCAGCGCAAGAAGGAAACGAGAGACCTCACGTTTCCCTGGTGCCTTTTTCTCTAAGGGACACAGGGTGTTGCCAGCAAGCAGCAGCAGGAAGGAGCGACACAGAGGGCCCCCTTAGCTTTGTCTCTGGACACTTAAGACACCCAGCTCTTCCACCTCCCCTGTGATGCCAGAGACTGGAGAAATCAAGTTGTCGAGAGTGAAACCTCATCTGCACAGGGTACCCTCAGTAGGCCTTCACTCTGTAGTCCAAAACATCCCCAGGGACAACAGGTCAAGACTTGCAGGCAAACAGTGTTTCTGCAGACCAACAACAGGGCAAGCTCCTTCCACCCCAGTTCAGAAGTTAGAACTGCACATAGAAGTAGTGAGATGGGAGAGTAAAACTACTGAGAACACATATATAGAACAAGTGACATCATTGTAAATTAGCTTGCACATTTGTAGATATGCATTTCCACCTTTAAAATGTCTTCTGCAATGTCTTTGCTGCTGCCAGACTTAATTATCTTGCACTTTGGGAGATAATCTTTGCAGTCAATCTCCTCATCTTCATCTTTAGGGGCTTTGTGTCAATTCCCAACTTCCTCTGTGACCAAAACATCTGCTCTTTATTGGCTTCTTTCAGTTTCCAGAACTGGCTTATCAGTTCTAAAGGTCACAGCGTGCCCCAACGATGCAACATATGTTTTCTGGGTTAAACTGCAAGGTTATGCTGGAGTGATGTAGGCATCACGACCTCATCTTAGGAAGCCTATGGTCTATTCCACAATGGTCCTGGTGAAAGCATCGGCAGCACTGTATCTTCACTCTGTATCAGTCTAAGGGTTTTGTAAAGGTATTATCAGTCATACTTGGAGGGAATATCTCTTATGTCTCACCAGCTGTTCTTGTGTAACCCAAACATCTCGTAAGGAAGAAGAAGGCTGTGACTTCTCTAAAATGTACACATTATGGCAGCTCCAGGACATCTGAAGCACACTTCCAAAATCTGACCTTGGTAGCCACATATAATTTATGCAGTGGGAGCATTTTCATTTGATGAATTCTGCAGATTGATGTTAGGGTGCTTACAAAGCAACGAGTGCAGTCTAGAGCACCTTAAAATTGAGAGTAGCCAGTACTGGTGGAGAATCCCACTACACAATCTGTGTGACTCTCCTTGTTATGGGGGAAAGATATGAACAGGTGTGATCTGGAAAAAATGAAATTTCCCATAGTAGGATTTGAACCCACATTTACCTGGAGTTCTGGATCATTAATCCAGTGACATTACCATAACACCTATGCCTCAGTCTGCTCTGTTATGGCACTGTACAAAGTGGAGCAGATTAATTTTAGTTCACTTTTTGAGCTGAGAAGTCACCTTATAGAAGTTTATAAAATCATAAGGGGCATGGATAGAGTGAATAGCCAAAGTCTTTTCCCCAGGGTAGGGGAGTCCAAAACTAGAGGGCATAGGTTTAAGGTGAGAGAGGAAAGATTTAAAAGGGACCTAAGGAGCAACATTTTCATGCCGAGGATGATGCATGTATGGAATGAACTGCCAGAGGATGTGGTGGAGACTGGTACAATTACACCATTTAAAAGGCATCTGGATGGGTATATAAATAGGAAAGTTTTAGAGTGATATTGGTCAAATGCTGGCATATGGGACTAGATTAAAGATATCTGGTCAGCATGGATGAGTTGCACCGAAGGATCTGTTTCTAAACATCTCTATGACTCCATGACTCTATAACTGAACTTCAGATTCATCCCCTCTGTGTAGACAGGTTTCTGTAAAAGCAAAGCAAAGATGAATACACTATATGGAGAATCATAAGAGTAAAGTCAATCTAATCAGTGTGTGTTTTACCACATTAGTACACCATCATGCAGTGTCATCACAGTATTGCACATGTTCTGTATTAAACAAAAATGCCTGACTGACTCAGTATTCAAGTGCAGAAAATTGACATTAGATAAACTCCAAAGGAAAAACAAATTCCACCAGCAATCAGCAGTGCATGAAGCTTTACACAGCAAAAACCAAAGCATTGAGCCGTAGAAACATGAGGGGAGGATATGTAGTTTCCATTCCCTTTTTCCGATCTGGATAGCCACGTTTTGGCCAGTGTGTAAGGATGCTGAGCAAAGGCCAAAGCACATCTTCCCAGACAGAAGAGTGAAGGCACAACTGCTGTTGCCTGCTATTTCTCACACTATTAGTGATGGCCAGTCCAGAAGTACTATCAACCTAACTCATGCCTTCTTTCTAAATTACTTCCTGTTTACCAGTCTGTAAAGAGGAAAAAAAACTGCTTCATCAGAGAGTAGAAATAGGGTGGAAATGTTATGTTTAAAAGCTGCACAATGCACATTCAGCAAGATGTTAATACATCTATAAAAACAGACTCTATTTCTTTTAACAGAGGATGTACACTATAAATTCAGACTGTGACAATATAATGTGGATTGTGAAAGTTTCTGTGCTGCATTGTGAATGCTATCAAATAACACCAAAATGTTCTCCTTTTGTTAGAGGGACATCCTATTAATAAACTGAGGATCCATCAGCTATGAGGCGGCATTACATAGAGTTTTAGTGTAAGTCAAAAACAAACACCTAACTGTTTATAATCCTAGTGTATGATTTTAATGAAAGGTGAAGTTGTCATAGTCCTACTGGACACAGGGCTCTCGTTAGAGAGAGATGACTAGTAGTGACCTAACCTGAGGGTCACCATGCTTCTGACACGGGAGAGATTGAAAAGGATAGTTCTTTATGGAATCACAGCTAGTGCAGGAATTAATTTCTTCTTTTTGGCATCACAAACCAACCATCCAGCCAACGGAGCTAACCCACTCAGGTGTATAAATTACAAAATACCAGCATCCAAGTTCAGCAGACAATAGGAAAGTCAAATGAAATGGTGGCCCTTATTTCAAAAGGAATGCCATATAAAAGTATGGAGGTATTGTTAAATGCTATACAAAATACTCATCAGCTGAAATACTGGAAATAGTTAGTCCTCTTATTAAGGGGGTTCACTAGGTTGCTCCCAGTTGGGGGGATTTTCTGATGAGGAATGGTTGAGTAGGCTGGGCTTGTACCCATTGCACTTTAAAAGAATGAGAAGAGACCTAGGTTTATAAAATCATGTGGCTGAATAGACAAGACCTTTTCCTGAGGGGAGTCGGAACTAGAGGGCATAGATTTAAGGTGAGAGGGGAAAGATTTAAAAGGGACCTGAGGGACAGCATTTTTGACATAGAGGGTGGTCCATGTATAGAATGAGCTACCAGAGGAAATGGTCAAGGTGAGTACAATTGCAACATTTAAAAGAATGGGACTAGTTAAGCTTAAGACTCTTAGTCGGCATGGACAAGTTGGACCATAAAGTCAGTTTCTCTGTATATAACACTACGACTATATGTAAAATGCCGAGGGGGCTTGACAGGGCAGATGTGGAAAGGTTGCTTCCCCTTCTGGAGGAGTCTAGGACCAAAGGTTATAGTCTTAGAATAACTCACATTTAAGACAGAGTTGAGGAGGTTTTTTTTCTCTCAGAGGGTAATGAATCTGTGAAATTCTTTACCACAGTGGGCTGTCAAGGCTGATTTGTTAAGTATATTCAAGACTGAGTTGGACAGACATCAAACCATAAAGGGAATTATGTGTGTTGTGGGATAAAGTAGAAAAGTGGAGGTGTGGCTTATCAAATCAGACATGGTCCCATTGAATGGCAGATCAGTCTCAATGGGCCAAATGCATCTCCCTCTGAAAGTTATGGCCTAAGTCTCTCACCTGCCACAATCACAAGAGTAAAGTAACCAATTTTTTAAAAAGGTGTCACGTTAATGATGGTGATTAATTTACATGTATGCACATAGTTATATCTGACTCCATGTGTGATAATATATTATTTCATTTTATTACATTTAGCTATCCAAAGGTGTTTGTTTTGACCTGCTGACTGTTGGACATATTCTTTACTGTGTATGTCAGTTACCAAGTGCAAAATAAGTTTCTGAAAACTTAAAAAGAAACAGGACTCAGATTTGAAAATTTCATTAGATAAGAGAATTTAACTTACGGTTTCAAAATATAGGCAATCCCAAGATTCTGGTCATTCTCTGTAAAATTTCACATTTATTTTCAATCAAATTTGGTTCATTTGGTAGCAGTCTCATCCCTGAGCTAGAATGGTGTAGATTCATTCCGTATTCCCAAGAACCAAAATCTAGGCTGATGATCCAAAACAGTACTGAGGGAATGCTGCTCCATCAGATGAACCAGCTTTTGGATGTAGGTGAGCTGAAACTCTGCTGTTTTCTCTCAGGTGAGCACAAAAGATCCCATTGCATGGAAGTTACTGTCTAATTTTAGGTTTGAGTTATAAAGAAAGGCTATATAGGCTGGGGCGTTTTCACTAGAATGTAGGAAGTTGAGAGACGGCCTTATAGAAGTTCATAAAATAATGAGGGGCATAGATAGAGTTGATGGTGGTAGTCTTTTCCCTAGGATGGGGGAATTCAAGGTGAGGGGGCACATTTTTAAGCTGAGAGGAGAGAGATTTAAAAAAAAACATGAGGGGCAAATGTTTTACATAGAGGGAGCTTCACGTGTGGAGTGAACTTCCTGAGGAAGTGGTGGGTGTGGATACAGTCACAACATTTAAAAGACATTTGGATAGTGCATGAATAGGAAAGGTTTGGAGGGATATGGGCCAAGGCAGGTAGGTGGGGCAAGTTTAGTTTGGGATTACGTTTGGCATGGATTGGTGAGACTGAACAGTCTGTTTTCTTGCTCTATGACTCTATAGCATCACAAAACTGATTAGATGGTCATTATTATACTACTATTTTAAGAACTTGCATGCTAGTTGACTGCTAAGTTCCAGATCTACAAATTGTGTCAACTCCCTTTTCTCTCACAAAGTGAACAGTCAGCACAATATTTTACTTGTTGCAATACAGCAATTCCATACAGAGAACAACCTCATTCACAGTCATCATCTGTGATATTAATTAAACAGTCCACTTCATCAAGTTTAGAAAAGCCATGGCCAAGGAAACACTGGCTATACTATTAGAGACACATACTATTACTATTAAAGACACATACACCAAACACCACCAACATCAGCAAGGATAATATTGTCAAGATAGTGGACCTATGCCTTACCACCCACTTTGCCTACAACAACAAAACCTGCAGGCAAACCAACGGAACACCCATGGGATCTCCGATATCAGGGTTTTCAGCAGAAGCAGTAATGCAGAGACTCAAACAAACAGCTCTGCCAACCGTCCAACCCAAACTTTCGGTCTGCTACATGGATGACACCTTTGTCATCATTAAGTGAAACAAGTTAAAGGAAACCTTCAAGACCATCAATAATACTCTTACTGGCATGAAATTCACCAAAGAGGAGGAAAACAACAACAAACTGCCATTCCTAGATGTCACAGTAGAGTGAACAGCCAAAGGGGAACATCAAACCAGCGTCTACAGGAAAACAACACATATGGACCAAATATGGAACTACAGAAACAATCATCACAACTGCCACAAACGAAACTGCATTAGAACATTATTTCAATGAGCCACCACACACTGTAGCACAGAGGAACTACAAAGAGTAGAGGAAAATCACCTATACAGTGTATTCAAAAAGAACGGGTACCCAATGAACACAGTCCGCAGATTTCTCAGCAACAAACCCAAACAAGCAGACAAAACACATCCAGAAATCCTAGCCACTCTCCCCTACATCAGAGACATCTCAAAAATGACTGCCAGACTACTCAGAGAAAGTGAGGACTGCAGATGCTGGAGATCAGAGCTGAAAATGTGTTGCTGGAAAAGTGCAGCAGGTCAGGCAGCATCTAAGGAGCAGAAGAATCGACCTTTGGGGCATAAGCCCTTCTTCAGGAAACGCCGATTCTTCTGCTCCTTAGATGCTGCCTGACCTGCTGCGCTTTTCCAGCAACACATTTTCAGCTCTGATCTCCAGCATCTGCAGTCCTCACTTTCTCCTAGAAGATTTTAACTTACTGCGAATCCCTTTGCAAGGATGCCTTCCTTGAAGAAGCTCTCTTCCTCCCTCTACAAGGATTTCAGTGAGTCCCTCTCTCACTGCACACCCCAAAAATAAAATCATTCCTGAAGAAGGGCTCATGCCCGAAACGTCGATTCTTCTGCTCCTTAGATGCTGCCTGGCCTGCTGTGCCAGACTACTCAGACCTCTTGGCATCATGGTAGCCCACAAACCCACCAACACACTAAAACAGCAGCTAATGAACTTGAAAGACCCTAAACAGACAACAAGCAAAACTAATATAATTTACAAAATACCTTGCAAGAACTGTAACACACACTACATTGGACAAACAGGCAGAAAACTAGCCACCAGAATACATGAACAACAATTAGCCACAAAAAAATGACCCACTCTCACTAGTACCTTTACATAAAGATGAGGAAGGACACCATTTCGACTGGGACAACACATACATCCTAGGACAAGCCAAGCATAGACACATGTGAGAATTCTTAGGAGCATGGCATTCCAACTGGAACTCTATCAACAAACAGATTGACTTGGATACCATTTACCACACCCTGAGAAAAAGAACAGGAAATAATGTCACCGGAGGAAATGACGCACCAACACAAGGAAACCTAAACACTTAAATACCACCAGTGCTTCATCCGGAGGCTCACTGTTGATGTTACCTAGTATGGTGATGAAACATCTGAAAATGAACTTTGCAGATCAGCGAGCAAACTTACGTTTAGAAATGCCTCTTCGAAATTATATCAACACATTGTTGAAGAGCTACTGTTGGTGATCCTGGAAAGACAACACTCCTAGAAACTAAAGAAACATTGAAGTTTCTCAATTCCATGAAGGAATATAAAAGAATCAGGGCAATTGTCTATCTTGAACAAATGGGAAACATGGCAGGCTATTTTGTGCTCTGTCTAATTTTTCTGTCCCAGTATATGCCTTTTCACCATTTTACAATTCACATTCTACCAATGTTGAATTTGAAGTTCAGTGGAAAATGAAATAGGATGGATCTCCTGCCTGTCATACAGATCTCAATGACAAAAGAAGCCCTGACAATTTTCTTTCAGATTTGTGTTACTTTAGCTGTCAGAGATTTGTATTGTTCCTGAAACATCTTCTGGCTTGTTGCTGCTCTTATTCAGCAAGATGTGCAGTCATATTGCAATGAAACCACTAACTATAATAATTCTATTAATTCTGTTAATAAGTTACCTTAAGATACATCAAAGCTTAAATATTTTCACCATTAATTTGAATGGAAGCCCCTATGTGTGCAATGCCATTACCTGGCTTGGATAATTCCACTTTACATCTCTTGACCTACTTTAAAGAATGTATACAGTAGTGAAAATTTGTGGAAAATTTATCAAATGGCATCTTAACTGATTTGATACTAGTGAACAATTTGGATATTTTTAGTGTAATTTGCATACCACAACATTGACCTCAGAACAAAGTTCAAGACATTGTCACCTCATCACCCAGATATTACATTCGTTTTGGAATGTGCTGGTATTTACCTAATCAAATATGGAACTGCAGAATTCTGTAAGCCAACACCACTGCAAAATCAAGAGATATTAATCAGTTCTGAAGAAAGGTCACTGGACTTGAAACATTAACTCTGTTTTCTCTTCACAGATGCTGCCACACCTGATGAGTTTCTCCAGCAATTTCTGCTTTTGTTTGTTTCAGATGTCCAATATCTGCTGTTCTTTGTTTTATTCAACAGATATTAATGTAATTTTGTATGTTGTATCAGAACACAGTTTGGAATACCATTGTCAAAATAATAAAATCCTGATTTTAAAATGCTCAGTTTTGCGGTATAATGCAGCTTTTCAGTATGGACAATTCATCAGTCAGGTAAATCAAGTTTGTTCAGACTCACTCCTGCTTTCATGCATTTACTGTTCATCAAACACTTGTGTATATGGCCATGATTTCACACTTGTTTGATATGTCCCTCTGCAAATCACAACGGACAGACTTTATAACATGAGGTAGAAAGCCATGAATCTATTTGCTGAACTACAGACCATACAGCCACATTTGCAGTAGAAAATCAAAGACTGTGATGCCTTTGGCCTATGTATTTAGGAATATATTTTTATTGGTTCTTTCACAGGTCTCTGTGTGTGGAGACAAATTACCACATTGACATCACAGGAAACTAGGATGCGTCAATCAGAATCGTCTGCCGCTATATGACAGAAAATCTGCCTCCATTTCATGACTACAGCCTATAACCTTGCTAAAATTACCTGCTGTAATTTTAAGCATTTTCACAGACATCAGTGCATTATCATAAAATGCTCAAATGTTCAAATGTGGAAGGAAACCTCCAGCTATTTTCTACCGAACATTCTCCCCTCTTGCAAAAGCAGCGAGAGGGGAAGGAAATTGATTACTGAACAAAAGCAGAAGAAACACAGTAAAAAAATCAAAAAGTAAGTAAACAAACTAGAAACAGCATCAGGGAAGAGGGCTATTGTACACCTATGGTGGTAAAGAGCAGATCATGGCATCTGACGCAAGGCTTTAATATATATTCACCATAGAATGTGTATTAAATTGCCTTCCAGTGATTAAGAATGATCACAATATTTCAAAGTATATTGTCATAACATAAACCATTAAAATTCATACCAGAAATAGTTAAATACTGAAAACTATTACCAATATGACATTAACTTTACAAAGTGGGACTGATAACATTGGCACGAATAGCAATCCTATCAGATGCCAGGTGAGGTTCTTCAATTTGTTGCTATTCCGAATGGGGTACCTGGAATTGTTAAACTCCCTGGTGAGGAGGGCTGATCTGGCTCTCAATGGTTATTCAGCCATCCCTCACAAAGAGTCATGAACTATAATGCGAATTTAAAATAATTCTTTAATCTTCTGAAACAATCTCATGGTGGCACGGTGGCACAGTGGTTAGCACTGCTGCCTCACAGCGCCAGAGACCCGGGTTCAATTCCCGACTCAGACGACTGACTGTGTGGAGTTTGCACATTCTCCCCGTGTCTGCGTGAGTTTCCTCCGGGTGCTCCGGTTTCCTCCCGCAGTCCAAAGATGTGCAAGTCAGGTGAATTGGCCATGCTAAATTGCCCGTAGTGTTGGGTAAATGTAGGGAAATGGGTGGGTTGCGCTTCGGCGGGTCGGTGTGGACTTGTTGGGCCGAAGGGCCTGTTTCCACACTGTAAGTAATCTAATCTAATCTAAAATCCAAGTCTACATAATTAAGAGCTCTTTCTTAAATTTGGAGATGCCGGTGTTGGATTGGGGTGTACAAAGTTAAAAATCACACAACACCAGGTTATAACCCAACAGATTTAATTGTTTTCATTTATCACACTATAAATTTTTGCTATAAATTCTGTGCCTTACAATTGAGCCCTCTACAACCACCTGATGAAGGAGCAGCGCTCCAAAAGCTAGTGCTTCCAATTAAACCTGCTGGACTATAACCTGGTGTTGTGTGATTTTTAACTTGCTTTAAATTGAAAGAGATTCCTTTCCTTATGGATATCTTTCTCCCAGACCCAAATGAATGGATGTTTCAAACGCAATCAATTTAATGAAGTTTTCTTGAATTAACAAATAGACTGAGTTTATTAATTATTAAATGCAAGTCAAGATGGTAAAGCAACACATATGCACGCAGAGTAGAAATAAGGTGTGTCTAAAATGAAAAAAATGAAAAAATATATTCAGTTAAGTATCTGAATTGTTTATAAAAAGCAGATAAGGTAACATTATATCCATTATTGGATGACACCAGTAGCACTGATGTTGGCAATTAAGTAAATTCATTTGGGATTTTTTTATCTTGCAAACTGTGAAAAATTCTCTTGTTCTGATTCCCTTTGACAGTGGCTGAATTCCAGCATTTAAAGTGAGAGAGAATTTTCCGCTTTGTGTTACCTGAAATGCCAGAGAGTTTAAAATGGCCGTTCAAATAATTTGGCCCTCTTTGGATTCTAGTCCACATACGTGGATATCTAGTCAATAATACACACAGACTGATGTCACAGTCAGTCTTTGACTGATTTTTTTTGCAAGAAAAAACCAGAAAAGGTTAATATTGGAAAATCTGATGGAGGCCATAATACGGGATAAGGTAAATATACACTTTGAAAATTAAGTTAATATTAGACAATAAACATGGCTTTATCAATGGTGGATCATGTCTGACAAATTTGATTGAGTTCTTTGACGAGATGACACAGTCAAGGTATGAGGGTAGTGCTGAGGATGTTATGTATTTGGACTTTCAGAAAACATTTGATACAGTGCTATGTGGCAGGTTGACTGTACAATTAGGAATGTTTGAGATTGAAGGGTTCTTTACAAGCATGGATTAGAAGTTGGCTAAAAGATAGGAAACTGAGTAGGTACAGAAAGGCATTTCTCAGACTAGAGACAAGTTGAGATTCATGTTCCCCAGGGTTCAGTGTTAGAAATCTTGCTTATGCTGATTTGTATACACTGTTTGAAGATGGATGTTGAGGGCAAAAACTCTACATTTGTAGATGATAATAAGCTAGAGAGAGTAGTGAATTATGAGAATGATGCTTGGCAAATTCAGAGAGATATTGAAAGTTGGCCAAAGGGAGAGACACCTGGCAGATGAAATTCAATGCAGCGAAATGTCAGGTAATGCATTTTGGTTGAAGATACAATAACAGACACTACAGGCTCAATGGTACAACTTTGAGGGGAGTACAGGAGAGGAGGAACCTCAGGGTTCACGTGCATAATTCGCTGAAGGTGGCCAGGCAAATTGAAACAATTGTTAAGAAGACATACAGGATCCTTGGGTTTATAAATAGAGGCACAGAGTATAGAAGCAAGGAAGTGATGCTTGAGCTTTACAAATAATTGGTAATGTTACATTTGGAATATTGTGTTCAGTTCTGGGTGCCTTATTTAAGGAAGGATGTTAAAGCCCCAAAGAGAGTACAAAGGAGATTTACTAGAATGATACAAGGAGTGAGGGATTTTAGATATAAGTGTTATGAAGTTGAAGGCATGTACTGCACCTGTAAAAGAGAGAGAATGCTGTTCTGAACTGAGAGATTACAAACAATTGTGTAAATGACATGATGGCAGAACCAAAGTATACTGGAAAATTGAAAATATTAACATTTGGCTGTGAAATGGATACCTGAGTTTTGGTTGCTACTTTGACAACAATTCAAATTTAACCAATCAGTTTAAATTATGCCGCAGGATGATAAAACCCAAGTTTGAATTTATTGTTTTGTCAACATCGAACAAATAGACGATCCAGTGTTGGGGGTATAAAAATGCAGACATTTTGAAAAATGGTCAAAAAGCAATTGCTGTAGTGAGAGAGAGCTAATTGCCCATCTAACATCTTGTTCTCCAAGAAATAAGGAAACACTCTCCATCAAAGATACATTTTCATGTGAAACCTACTCACAGTAAAAAGAAAGAAGATGACCCAGGGAGATCCTCAGCCGGAAGAGTGAAGACACAAAAGAAGACAGCAATTGTGTGGTTTTGAAATTAAGTTGATATAATTTTAATAAAAATCTTATTGGAACACGATATTGTTATAGAGTTGGAGGCAGATAGTAAGCAGTTAAGAGAAAGGTCAGACTTGGATTTGTGAATAGTTATTGTTTAATGTTCACTTTTAGAGTTAAAAAAAGATATTATTTTCTTTACATAGTGGAATTTGGGAGTTCTCTGTAGTTCATATTTTAAGAGATTACAAGGTGAGGCGAGCTTTTCTGGGTGTTTGATTTAATTAACAGAGATGGTCACCTCCATGTTGTAACATCAGGATAGATTAGAAAAATTAGGTTATTCTCCTCAGAACAGAGAACGTTAAGAGGTTGCCTTATTGAGATGTTCAAAATGATAAACAATTTGACAGGCTAAAGAAGCTTCCACTAGTTTTTGTTTCCACTAGTCAGTAATGAGCAGTCACAATTTCAAGATTGTCAGTAAGAGAGCTAGGAATGAGATGAAGAGAAACTTCTTTATGCAAACAGTTGGGATTTGGAATGTGCTGCCAAAGTGGTGGAGGTGGATTGTATATGAAGTTTCAAAAGAGAGCTGACGAGATATTTGAAAGAGATGGAATTAAAGGGCTACAAAGATAAGGCTGGAGAATGGGACTAGCTCTTTCGGGACCCAGTATAAACATGATGGATCAAAAATCTATGAATCTCTAAGAGGTGGCTTTCTGCTGAGAAGGGGAATGAGAGTCAACTCCCCCATTGTTAGACCTCTCTTTGGAGTTTCCCTGACACTTTATAGGTACAACATTCCATGGGCTTTACTTAATACAGAAGAAAGACTGTGCATAATAACACAAAGATTTTCAGAAACAAAGTTTCATTTGATAACTTGTGTAATTGAAATATGTTACTCCATTTTATAATTTTATTTGTTTTAAGAATGTAATTTGATTCTAAATTCTGTTTCTTGTCTCGGCTTTGTCTTTTTAATATCTTGATATTTTAGTCAACTTTTTCAATCCCCGTTCCCATCTGTACACAATCCTACTTTCACCATTAGGACGTTAGGAGTATGAGAGAAGGTCTTCGCGTGAGCAATCACAGGCCTCAAACCCCACATCTGGCCTGAGGCCTATCACAGTGGACTGGTTGAAATCAATATGGTCTTAAGAAATTGATGACTGGAAGTCATAGGTGATGCAGGAGTAAGGCCTTCATCAGCCTCTTAATTAGATCAATTCCAAGCTATTTATTCATCCACATCTTGCCAATGAACAGATAATCTGGCTCTGACTTGCTTCTTTGAAAATGGCCTAAGTTCAGGTCATGATGTGGGTATTGGCACAACTGTTGTTGACCAAACTGAGGGCCTGTCTACCTCTGGTCTGAATCCTCACCTCGATTGAAATTCCCAAGTTTAAAATCAGAACTATATCTCGCGGTTTTAAACAAAACCACAAAAGAATTAACTATATTTTAAAAGGATTGTTGATGATAACAATGTTCAGTCAAGGTGGACGATGCAAAAGGAAAACATCTTCAAATGAAAATAAGTAATTTATAAGCTTTGTGTTGAGAATAATTTTAAAATGTAGCTAACCTTATGGATTTTATTTAATCTCAAAGTTCTTGTCAGAACATGATTGAAATAAAACTGTCATGTAAGATCTAGAGTAAGATTCTTACAAATTGGGTGCTAAGGTTGTTTCCATGACAAACAACCTGCAAGTTTCAGAGCAAAATGTATCAGACACAATTTAATTTTGAGCTGTGCAAGATCTCTGCTTCTTCATGAAGCTCTAGGGAAGCTTTCAGTACCACATTGGATTTAATTTCTGATTTGAGGGTCGTACAGAGAAGTAATTGATACTATATCCCATCACTTGTAGTGCTACACAATGGATAAGCATAATTGGATAAAACTGCGTAGTGATAATGGCTGCTATTTTAATCAGATGCTCAAACTGGAAGTGAAGTTAGTGAAGTTAGTGAATATCCCAAGCCATTTTCAACAACCTGACCAGTGCTCAGTGTGGGCTAATGCCAGTGAACTGAACCAGAAAATTGAAAAGCATCTGGTCAACATTAAAAGTGGGAGGACATACTCAAGGGATGGGGGCTCATTCAATAACTGAACAGCAGTGGATCGACCACATTTTTCTCAGTCCAGGGTCATGTTTGCTCCACCTGGCTCCATGAAAATTCCACAATGAAGATTCCAAGCCAATTTCAGAATGACCTCAAGAGACCCCTTAAAATATTATTGGCTAAGGGGGGTGTAGTGTGTAGGTTTGCTCGCTGAGCTGTAGGTTTGATATCCAGATGTTTCATTACCTGGCTAGGTAACATCATCAGTGGTGACCTCCAAGTGAAGTGAAGCTGTTGTCTCCTGCTTTCTATTTATATGTTGTCCTGGATGGGGTTCCTGGGGTTTGTGGTGATGTCATTTCCTGTTCGTTTTCTGAGGAGTTGATAGATGGTAGAGACATGCCAGAGAATTTCTAGAGGCCTGGCACTTCAATCACAATGCCATAAACAAACACATAGATCTAGATACCATCTAAGAACCCCTCAGAAAATGAACAGGAAATGACATCACCACAAACCCCAGGAACCCCATCCAGGACAAA
Source organism: Chiloscyllium plagiosum (assembly GCF_004010195.1). Classification (NCBI taxonomy): domain Eukaryota; kingdom Metazoa; phylum Chordata; class Chondrichthyes; order Orectolobiformes; family Hemiscylliidae; genus Chiloscyllium; species Chiloscyllium plagiosum. Next base: position 27,239,847 of record NC_057740.1, on the reverse strand, counting down.
CATATAAATAGAAAGCAGGAGACAACAGCTTCGCTTCACTTGGAGGTCACCACTGATGATGTTACCTAGCCAGGTAATGAAACGTCTGGATATCAAACCTACAGCTCAGCGAGCAAACCTACACCCTAAACCTCAACCTGAGCTACAAACCTTCAGAAACCTTGCAATTGTTGGCTAAGCTGCTTGTAAACTGATTAACTGCTGGTTAGACCATTCACTGCCTCATATAACTGGCAGCACTTCTCCAGTTCACACTCTGCCTATATTTGCTGTTGGAAATTGCAAACAATGTCCAGTAACTCTGTTTATAAGAAGTCTTTCCTTAGACTCTAACCACAATTGCCCCTCGGACGTGATCAACAATGCCCTGCAAAGCATCTCCTCCACTTCCCACACGTCCACTCTTGAACCCCACCCCTCCAAGCGCACCAAGCATAGAAACACCTTGGTCCTCACCTTCCACCCTACTAATATCTGGATACAACACATTATCCTCGTCCATTACTGCCACCTACATCCAGACCTCACCACCAGACACATATTTCCCTCCCCCTCGACCATTCCCTCTGTGACTACCCTCGTTAGATTCGCGTGCCACCCCCCTCTCCCCCACCAACCCACCCTCCACACCTGGCACCTTCCCTTGCCACTGCAAGAGGTGTAAAACCTGCGGCCACACCTCACCCCACACTTCTGGCCAAGGCCTCAAAGGATCTTTTCACATCTGGCAGAGGTTTTCCTACACACCTATCTACCTCATAAACTGTGTCCATTGCTGCAGATATGGTCTGCTCTATATTGGAGAGACAGAACGCCAACGCAGGGAGCATTTCAGCGAATATCTCTGGGACACATGCATCCAACAACCCCACTGCCCTGTGGGTGACCACATCAACTCCCCTTCCCACTCTACCAAGGACATGCAAGTCTTGGACCTCCTCCACTGCCAAATTCAAGCCACCCAACAACTGGAGGAAGAACGCTTCATCTTCTGCCTTGGGACCCTTCAACCACATGGCAAACATTGACTTCACTAGTTTCCAAATCTCCCCTCCCCCCACCTCATCCCAGATCCAACCCTCCAATTCAGCACTGCCCTCTTGAACTGTCCTACCTGTCCATCTTCCTTCCCACCTATCCACTCCACCCTCCCCACCGACCAATCACAATCACTCCCCATCTGCATCCATCTATCGCTTTCCCAGCTACCTTCTCCCCAGCCCCATCCCTCCTTTTATTTATGTCTCAGCCCACATTTCTGATGAAGGGCTTATGCCCAAAACATCGACTCTCCTGCTCCTTGGATGCTGCCTGACCTGCTCTGCTTTTCCAGTGCAACACTTTTCGGGTTTGGTGAAGTGAGCAGACAAGTCACAGCTCAAGTTCAATATAAAGATGTATGTTATGATATGTTTTGATAGAAAGAATATAGAGAAACAGTGTAAAATAAAAGATACAATTGCAAAGTGTGCAGGAACAGAGAGACCTGGGTGCATATGCACATAAATCCATACGTTTACATTATCATTGACTTCATGAATTGGAGCATAGACTACAAGATCTTGGAGTGAACGTTCATAGCTCCTTGAAAGTGGAATCTCAGATAGAGGCATAGAGTCATAGAGTCATGGAGACGTACAGCATGGAAACAGACCCTTTGGTCCAACCCGTCCATGCCGACCAGATATCCCAACACAATCTAGTCCCACCTGCCAGCACCCGGCCCATATCCCTCCAAACCCTTCCTATTCATATAGCCATCCAAATGCCTCTTAACTGTTGCAATTGTAACAGCCTCCACCACTTCTTCTGGCAGCTCATTCCATACATGTACCACCCTCTGCATGAAAACGTTACCCCTTAGGTCTCTTTCCGACAGGAAGGAGAACAGAACTGCATGCAATATTCCAACAGTGGCCTAACCAATGTCCTGTACAGCCGCAACATGACCTCCTATCTCCTGTACTCAATACTCTGATCAATAAAGGAAAGCATACCAAATGTCTTCTTCACTATCCTATCTACCTGCGACTCCACTTTCAAGGAGTTATGAACCTGCACTCCAAGGTCTCTTCGTTCAGCAACACTCCCTCGGACCTTACCATTAAGTGTATAAGTCGTGCTAAGATTTGCTTTCCCAAAATGCAGCATCTCGCATTTATCTGAATTAAACTCCATCTACCACTTCTCAGCCTATTTGTCCATCTGGTCCAGATCCCATTGTAAGATTGATAAGATAGTGAAGAAGGCATTTGGTCTGCTTTCCATTATTGGTCAGAGCATTTAGTATAGGAGTTGGGAGATGATTTTGCTGCTGTGCAGGACATTGGTTAGACCACTTTTGGAATATTGTATTCAATTCTGATCTCCCTCCTATAGAAAGAATGTTGTAAAACTTGAAAGAGTTTACAAGGATCTTGCCAGGGTCAGAGGGTTTGAGGTATAGGGAGAGGCTGTATAGGCTGGGGCTGTGTTCCCTGGAGCATCAGAGACTGAAGTTTATAAAATCATGAGGGGCATGGAAAGGGTAAATAGACATCCTTTTTCCTGGGATGAGGGAGTCCAGAATTAGAGGGCATAGGTTTTGAGTGAGAAAGGAACGGTTTAAAAGGGACCTAAGGGGCAACCTTTTCATGCAAAGAGAGGTGCATGTATGGAATGAGCTGCCAGAGGAAGTGGTGAAGGTGTGGCACAATACACCATTTAAAAGGCATCTGGATGGGTAAATGATTAGGTAGGGTTTAGAGGAATATGGGCCAAGTGCTGACAAATGGGGCTAGATTAATTTAGGATATCTGGTTGACATGGACAGGTTGTACCGAAGGGTCGGTTTCCATGCCGTACATCTCTATGACTCTATGACTGTCTGAGCAAGGAAATTGTGTCACACTTGCATATGACACCAGTTAAGCAACAGTCAAGGTATTGAGCAATGTTTGGGGGGGCCACAGTTCAGGAAGGATATGAACAAATCGAGAGAGTGCAGAAGATTAAAGAATGGTCCCAAGATCGAGAAACAGTTGTTACAAAGATAGATTGGAGAAATTGAAACTGTTTTTCTTGGAGGGGAGAAAACTCAGTGGAGGTTTGATAGATGTTTGCAAAATCCTGAAGGATGTGGACAGAACTGACAGAGATAAACTGGCGAGTTCTGATCACCACATTACCAAAAGGATGTGGACGCTTTGGAGAGGGTGCAGAGAAGGTTTACAAGGATGTTGCCTGGTATGGAAGGTGCTAGCTATGAAGAGAGGTTGAGTAGGTTAGGATTATTTTCATTAGAAAAAAGGAAATGGTGGGGGGGATCCTGATTGAGGTTTATAAAATCATGACGGGTATAGACAGGGTGGATAAAGACAAACTTTTTCCCAGGGTGAAGGATTCAATAACAAGAGGTCACATTTTGAAGGTGAGAGGTGGAAAGTTTAAGGGGGATACATGCAAGTACTTCACACAGAGGGTGGTGGGCGTTTGGAACACATTGCCAGCAGAGGTGGTAGAGGCAGGCACAGTAGATTCATTTAAGATGCGTTTGGACAGATGCTTGAGTAGGTGGGGAGCAGAGGGATACAGTTGCTTAGGAATTGACCAACAGAGTTAGACAGTGCATTTGGATCAGCTCAGGCTTTGAGGGCCGAAGGGCCTGTTCCTGGGCTGTAAATTTTCTTTGTTCTTTGTTCTTGTTCTCTGTTTCTGCTAGTAAAAGGATCGAGAATGAGAGGACACAGATTTCAATTAGTTTGCAAAAGAACCAACTACCAAATGCCTGGACACACACAGTGGTGGAAGCAAGTTCAACCTAGGCATTCAAGAGGACATTGGAAGATCATTTGAATTGAAATAAAGTTACAGAGAATTTCACAATCATAATGTTCATTCAGAAAACCAGTGCAGATGCAATGGACCGAATGGACTCCTTGAACATTATTGTGTTGGGCAGCAATTATATCAGTTGGGTCTTTTGGCGTCCAAGGAGCAGCCAAAAAACACATACACCACTTTCAACTTTTGAATACTTTAAATAGATCAGGCAGTAGTTGAAATGTTTCCGCAATATATCTTGGGTGCAGCTTGAGTGAACTATTACATAAAATGGAATAAATTTATAACTATCAGACCCTGAACCATATTCTTTTAACAAGGTTAAAGCAACAGTCAAATCTCCCCCCCAGAAAACAATTTTGTACTTTGATTTCATAAAAGCCTTCTAAAGAGGTCAGTTAAATTTTTAAAAAAATGTTTAGTAATGTTAAGGTTTTGATAAGAACCGATTTCTTCACGAGCATGTTTACCTCGATAATGGTTTCAAATTCAGCTTTGCTTGATAAAAAATAAGCTGATGTTATCAGTTTTCTGGTGGTGATAATGCTTCATTGTGAATTGCTGCAACTGTATGTAAAATTCCTATAAGTGAATAATACCTTGTGACTAAAGATAATTCACCTTGTGCAGATTGATTACTTTTTGTATAGTTGCTGTCGCAATTAAATAAGTTAAAGCATAAATTATGAATGGATTGTTGAACATAACTTTATAGGATGTCAAAGGTTAATAAACTGAAGCTTATTGTTATTGAATGAAGTTAAATAAAGCTGATAAAGTTTTACAAACCTCCTGATTAGCAACGTTGGGTTTTAAAAGCTGTTGTGTTGCGCTGCTATTTCAGTACAGGTTGCAAACTTAATGCTGCAGTAAATAATGTCAAGTATTTAAAGAGAAGCTGGAGCCACATTATGGTAGGTTCAGCTTCATTATATAAACCCCTATCTGGTAATACTGTGTAAAGTATGGAAGTATTTCCATCCTAAGTCTTTCATTAATTATTGCTAGCAGTAATTTATACATTTTATATTCTTAATTCTTCAGATAATAAGTATAGAAAATTACACTTCTGAGAAATGCATACAACTTTTATGTTTCAGGGAGAAAGTGAGGACTGCTGATGCTGGAGATCAGAGCTGAAAATGTGTTGCTGGAAAAGCGCAGCAGGTCAGGCAGCATCCAAGGAGCAGGAGAATCGACGTTTCAATTCACAATGAAGCATTATCACCACCAGAAAACTGATAACATCAGCTTATTTTTTATCAAGCAAAGCTGAATTTGAAACCATTATCGAGGTAAACATGCTCGTGAAGAAATCGGTTCTTATCAAAACCTTAACATTACTAAACATTTTTTTAAAAATTTAACTGACCTCTTTAGAAGGCTTTTATGAAATCAAAGTACAAAATTGTTTTCTGGGGGGGAGATTTGACTGTTGCTTTAACCTTGTTAAAAGAATATGGTTCAGGGTCTGATAGTTATAAATTTATTCCATTTTATGTAATAGTTCACTCAAGCTGCACCCAAGATACATTTTCAGCTCTACTTTTATGTTTCAGTCAAGTAATTAACAATCATAAATCCTTAATAAATGGTTCTATATATAATCTTAAAATATCACAAGCCCCAAAGTGCTTGCCACTTTCAAAACTTGTAGAATATAATACACAGTACAGTTCTATGCATGATTTAAATATGAATGACTAAAAACTAGAATTTTGCTCCACTACACTATACCCTATGATAAATCTCTGCAAGTAGCTGTTGTAGTGTCTCTTACTCCAATAAGGAGAAGGCCTCATTAGACAAAGTCTGTGCTTGCATATTCGAACACACAAAACTCTACTTCATAGTCTTCAAATTCTAAGGAGACAAGAATGACAAGATATTCAACTGTTTCTGACTTGCAGTTATAAAAAAGTGATGGACTGGAACACCTATGGCTGAAGTTTTTTTTAAAATTGCTGTTCCCTATCCGTGATTAATTATGGGTCATTGAGCTTCACTGAAGTGCACTGGCTGAATTAGAATTTTATTGCTAGACAATATGAAATCTGTTGAATTTCAATAGTTGTAAATCCAAAGCAAACAAATAATGCAGAATCAATAGCTGCACTGACAGCATAACCAGTAAAGACATTCTTCACTGTAACACAGTAGCGAACTAGAATAAGATGTAGTTTTTAAAATCCCTTTCAGTGCAGCAAGATGGAAGTTAGAAAGGAAAATAACCAAGATCTTAGAATGCCAATGCAGCCTCGAAAGACCAAATAGCCAACTCCAGTTCCTACTTCTTATATTCTTACATTATAAACTGCGCAGGCAAGGAAGATGCCTTGTTCAATCTCCGGTTGAGCCGAGTTAGCTGGTCTCATTGGGGCAGCATTTTAGATGTTAAAGTTGGCCTTAGAGAACTACTTTAACATTAGGGAAGGGCAACCTAATCCCGGTTCTCACAGCTAGTCACTATCTGTTGACCAAACTGGAGTGTGTCTGGATGTTAGCAGAACACATAATTGGGCTTGTTGTGATACCATCAGTCATAAAATAGGCAACCACCATTCACTAATTACAATAATCATAAAGAACTGCTGTCATATGTATTCCTTTAAAATAGTGCCAAAAAATAATTTACAATCACTTGAATCGGTCGAAGGGACATTAGTTCAATATGTTTTCCAAAAGACAGCATCTCCGATTGTGCAGCACACCTTCAGTGTTGCTCAGATGTATCAGCCGCAATTTTGTGATTCACAAGAAGAGTGCTATCCACCACTGCCCGACACTTTATTACAAGAAATATCTGCACATTGCCTTCTTTTGTTGAATGCACATTGTCCTGGACTGTTGTGAGTGGAGGACAACTCTTCGTCTACTCATCTCCTACAACAACGTATTCAGTACTGAACCTGAGCACCTTGGAACATGCTTATTCCTGTAAACTCCATTAATTGGTGTTCTTCATACTCAGAATGTCTTCTCAGCCACTTCCAGTGTTAGCAGCAGCCAGAATGCCCTTTCCCTTTAGGAGATGCAGACTGGCTTTATCTAGTGCAAGCTAGTGACAAAATCACAAAATTGTTACAATACAGAAGGAAGCCATTCAGCCCATCATGTCTCCTGGTTCTGTTACGTAGTGTTAATCTCCTGCCATTTTTCCATTTCACTGCACATGATTTCAATCTAAATAATCACTCAAAAGACCTCTTGAATGCCTCAGTTGAACCTGCCTCCACAACATTTCCAGGCAGTGCATTTCAGACCCTACTTGCTGAGTGAAAAAATGTTTTCTTACTGCCTCTTTGCTTCTTTTGCACCTCACTTTGAATCTATTCCCTTTTATTCTTGTTCCTTATGTGTGTGGGAACAGCTTCTGCTGATACACTTTATGCAGTCTACTCATGATGTTGAAAATCTCTATCAAATCTCCTCTTAGCCTTCTCCTCTCCAAGAAGAACAGTCACAAATTCTTCAACATATATTCATAATTGAAATTTCTCATTCCTGGAACCATTTTTGTAAGTTGCTTCTGTACTCTCTCTGATGCATTCACATGGTTATTGTGGTGCTAACAATCCAGCTGATGTCTAACCAGTTTGGGCGGTACGGTGGCTCAATGGTCGGGTGGCACAGTGGCTCAGTGGTTAGCACTGCTGCCTCACAGTACCAGGATCCCACGTTCAATTCCAGCCTTAGGCAATTGTCTGTGTGGAGTTTGCACATTTCCCATATCTGTGTGGGTTTCCTCCGGGTGCTCTGGTTTCCTCCCACAGTTCAAAGATGTGCAGGTTAGGTGAATTGGCCATGCTAAATTGCCCATAGTGTTATGTGCATTAGTCAGAGGGAAATAGGTCTGGGTGGGTTACCCTTCAGAGGGTTGGTGTGGACTTGTTGGGCTGAAGGGCCTGTATCCACACTGTAGGGAATCTAATCAGTGTCTTGTACAAGTTCAACGTAACCTTTTTTGCTCTTGTACTTGATGCTGCTAATAATTAAGTTGGATGCTTTATTAACTGTCCTCCTGTCCAGTCACCTTAAATGATATGTGCATGCATACACCCAGGTTCCTCTGTTTTGGCTCCTGCACCACTTTTAAATTGTATCCCCTATTTTATATTGTCTTTCAATGTTCTTCCAACTAATGTGCATTACCTCATACGTCTCTGCATTGAACTTTACCCGTTACCTACCCACCCACTTGTCAATGTCACATTAGAGTACCATATTGTCCTCGCAGTCTATAATACTTTTAATTTTTGTGTTGTCTGCAAATTTTGAAACTGTCTGCTGCACGCCTAGGTCCAGATCATTAATATATATCAGGAAACTCATGTGAGCCTTGCATGAAATTAGGACCCCTGTTGAGACATTGGTACATTTAGTGTTGGGCTGCCTATTGCTATCATTTAAAGTGGTAGTGAAAGTTGCCTAAGTCCCAGAGGACATGAAACTGCTTCTCATTTGGGTGATGACTTGTAACGAGTTTAACTAAAGGTTCACCACACCTCAGTTGAGGGGTGAGATTGAGAAAACAGGATCTTCATGGTAACCTCAACAGATACAGGAATCAAACCCAAGCTGCTGGCATCACTCTGCCTCACAAAACAGCTGTTCAACCAACTGAACTAACCAACCTCCATAATTAACAGGCAGCACAAATTTTCCATAATTCCCAAAGAAAAGGACGTGGATTCATTGCAGTTGTATTTCAATTCCTGTGTCAGTTTTGGGGGGGCTTTCAGTTTGGTTCCTTATGGCTTTAAAACACAAATTCAGCAAGTTTAATCTGTTCTATGATTTAATATATTTTTCCCCACACCTCTCAGTCAGTACAATTAACAATTAATTGATGGAACAGAACGTTTCTCTATTTGTACCAGACCTTTAAGAGCCCAATACAATACATTTACAATACATTTTACATGGATGAAAAAAGTTTACACTTTTAAAATTACTTTATTACATAACTCCCTTAATTCCTTAACAAAACATCTCCAGGTAACAGTTAAAGACTTAATTGCAGACAGGCCTTTCCTATGTCAGAACAATGGAATGAAATATTTCACAATGTCAGGATGTGCCAGTTAAGTCAGGGCAGTCGAGAAACATGCCAGTGATCACAGAATCATAAATTGCTTACTATGTAGAAGGACATAAGTTTAAAGGTCAAACTAAATTTACCTGTCATTGATGCTCACATAGATTTGTTTGCAATAGAGTTTCAGCTATCTTCAGTTGCAGCATTGATTTTATTTTGTTATAGTTTTCACCTAGATGATTTACATGGCTCGCAAGGAGCTGAAGCGAGACATTCTTTCTCAGTTTTCTATCCTTGTGTGCTATATCATCAAAACATTAGTGCCATCTCAATGAGTCATCAAAAGAATCACAAATGTTGGCAACATTGAAGTATGGCAGACATTATTGTGTGAATCATGGAGAGTAGTAAGTCATCCAACTGGTTGTACATTGACTGTCAAAAACCGTTTGCAAACATGGTAGACGTAGTTGGGTTTAACGCATCCTATTTTATGTTTCCTTTGTGTTCCACATGGTAACCAAAAATTATGTACACTCTATAGATGCATCTCAGTAAAGAAGATGGTGGAATCACCCATCAAGAGTGTGGACAGAAGGCAGAATGTCAACTGTGTAACCAGCTGATTTGACACCGGCTCTTTGGAGTATTTTAGAGCTCCATGCTCCAGCTGATATGCTGTTCAATCATTAGCTGAACGTTTGTTACGCAGTACAAAGGAAGTACTCCCTCACTGACTACCCCAATTACCAGTATTGTTGAAAGGAGTCAACTGTAGCTTGGTTCCTGCACTATTTCTTCAGGTTGATATTACAATTCTTTGAGTGTTTGGTGCCTTTAAGAGTTCATTTCAAGTGGTGCTTTTTGCTGATTTCAATCCTATAGCACAGACTCATTGCTCTCCAACACAGGTGCTCTAGCAGACATTATTCTTTGAATTGGAACTGACAGGGAGAATAAGCAGAGGCCATGGAAATCATGAAAAGCTGCCAGAAATGGGAAGAGGAGGAGATAGGCAGTCACCAAGATATCACATCCTCCTTGAGTATTAAGAGAGCATTTCTCCAATCTAAACCTCAGTGAGAACCAATATTTTGAGATGGCTGTGCTTTATTGAGAAGGCTGTTACTGTAATCTGCCTTTTGCTGCAATGCATAGTCAAAACACAGTGGGCCAGTGGATACCTCCATCTCGAAAAGCCCCAAAGTCACCCCTAAAAATTCACTAACTTGGACAACTAGTTAGAGGAAAGAAGGCATTTATACCTTATATACCATAAAATACCTCAAATAGTGTGAGGATAGTAAATAAGGCATTTGGTATGCTTTCCTTTATTGGTCAGTGCATTTGTGTATAGGATTTGGGATGTCCTGTTCCAGCAGTACAGGATATTGGTTAGGCCACTTTTGGAATACTATGTGCAGTTCTGGTCTCCTTCCTTTAGGAAGGATGTGGTGAAATTTGAAAGGTTCAGAAAAGATTTACAGGAATATTACCAGAGTTGGAGGATTTGAGCTACAGAGAGTGGCTGAATAGGCTGGGGTTGTTTTCCCAGGAGCATCAGAGGCTAAGGGGTGACTTTATAGAGGTTTATAAAATCATGAGGGACATGGATAGGGTAAATAAACAAGATCTTTTCTGTGAGGTAGGGGAGTCCAAAACTAGAGGGCATAGGTTTAGGGTGACAGGGGAAAGATTTAAAAAGGACCTAAGGGGCAACTTTTTCACTCAGAGGGTGGTGCGTGTATGGAATGAGCTGCCAGAGGAAGTGGTACAATGATAACATTTAAAAGGCATCTGGATGGTATATGAATAAGAAGGGTTTAGAGGGGTATGGGCCAAATGCTGGCAAATGAGACTAGATTAATTTAGCATATCTGGTCAGCATGGACAAGTTAGACTGAATGGTTTATTTCAGTTCTGTACATCTCTATGATTTTATGACTCTAAATGCAGTGATTGTGTTAGAGACAAACACATAACAACAACCTCTGCAGGAAGTGAGTGAGTATGAGAGTATGTGAATGTGTGATTGTGAGAATGTGTGTATGTTTGTCAATTATTTATTCAGAAAATAAATATAAATTCTTGCTAACTTATCCCTGTTACTTCATGCCAATATAAATACTGTGGTGTTTTGAAGGGCATGTTTCACTTGGATGCTGCAGCTTTATACTTAAAGGAACAATGAAGATCATTGATGATATTGTTCAATTCTACTAATTCTGCTTATGTGTGAGACTACAATGTGACAGTCCTGCTGCACAAGAATCAAATGAAGATTTCAATGAAACTAGCTTTGATTAGAGCTTTGGGTGAAAGCAACAAAACATTTGGTACATTGAAAAGCCTTTCAAAAAACATTCATTCAATGCCACAGGGCACAAAGAGTCAAGAGTAGCTTTATTTATCATTTCTAGAATATATGGCTGATACAATAAAAATGAGTCAATGCTCTTCCAGGTGCTACATGAACAACAATAACAGTAACACAAACTACAGTGTAATTATGAATTGTTTTAGCAGTAACTTGAAAAATCTTGCAACAAATTTCAGATGGAGTAATGTGTGATCGTACAATGTTCGGGAGCCTGATGGCTTGGGGGAAGAAACTGTTGTGCATTCTGGCCGTTAGAGACCGAATGCCCCGGTATCTTCTGCCAGTTGGCAGAAGGGAGAGGAGTTTGAGTGAGGGCTGTGTGGAGTACCAGCTTGGCCCTGCATTTTTTGAAGAACTTGGCCCTCCATCTTTCCAGTGTGGTCAACTCAATCGCTTGTGGAGCCAACCATCTGATGGTTGATGCCTCATTGCAGCCGGGGGGTTTCTAACAAAATGCTGAGTTCTACTTTTCATCTGCCGATATGGAAATTGTAGATGCATTCATTGACCTTGACATGAAGTCATTAATATTTTGTATGGCACAGGATCCAGATTTTCAGTGCTAAACTGCTGGCATTTAACTCTATGCTTATATGTTCCCACTGGCTTCTCACAGCATGTCTGGTGAATCTCTTGCATGCTCTCATCACTGCACTACCTTGCAGATCAGGGACATTTCTTCTTTTTTTCTCCTCCTCCACCAAGGCTTCTAATGCTGCTTCAGGAAACCATCAGTGCACACTTTCTCACATGGTCAGTCATTGTTTGTTTGCAGTTTCAATATCAAATGATCTCAGTACCTCCAACAACCAAAAATGTACCTTCCCCTTCAATGGTTCAGATAGATTTAAGCAACCTAAGTTCATAGTAAATATAGCTCGCAAATAACAATATTGGGACCCCTCTTACGCATGTGTTGACTGGGGGCTGTCAAACTTGTTCCCCAAGTGGTTTGGTTGGAGAAAAGTGGTAAAAAGTTTGGAGTTCAGCTGATGTGAAATGTAGAAAAGAAGACTCACTTTACCAATTACTTACAATCTCTGGTATTTAAAGGTACCCTTTTCTTGGTACAAAAATGGAAATTGCTGGAAAAACTCAGCAAGTCTAGCACCATCCGTAGATTGAAATCAAAGCTAACATTTTGGATCCAGTGACCCTTCTTCAGAACTGATGGTAATAAAGAAAATGTTGCTATTTATTCAGAAGATGGGGTAGGGGAAGGGGGAAGAGTAAACGATAGGTAGAGATACAGCCCAAAGAGAGAGAAAAGTGGTTAAACAGATAAAGAAGAAGGTAAAGGTCAGTCTTGGAATGAATAGTTGCTAATTGGAATGAATAGTTACTGACAATAGGTTTGATGTGTAGCGGCCTTTTCTTAGTGATTTTTGTGATTTTTATTTCAACAATTTTCTTCATTGGTTGTGATGTATTCTGGAATGTCCTAAGGATATGAAAAATGCTATGTGAATTATTTCTTACTTATTACTTTTTCGGATAGTTTTTGGCCAATAGCTTAATCTGGAAGTTTGCTGAACTCAGCCCTACTGGGCCACATATTGCAGTAGTAGAATCATTCAACACAAAAGAGCCCCTTTGGCTCATTGTATCTTTGACTATCTAGCCTAATCCTACTTTATAGCATTTGGCCCATAGCCTTGAATGGTATAACATTTCAAGCGCTCATCCACATACCTATGAAAGTTTGTGAGGTTTTTCACCATGATTTCTCTCCCAGACAGTGCATTCCAGATTCCCACTGAGTGAAAGAAGTTTTTCTAAAATTCCCTCTAAACTTCCTGCCCTTCATTTTAATATTATGCCACTTGTTATTGACCCTTCAACTAAGGGGTGGAGCTGCTTCCTATCCATAACCCTCATAATCTTATTTACATTTATCATGTCCCCCCCCCGCCCCCAGCCTTCTCTACTTTAAAGAAAATAATCTAAGCCTATCCGTGTTCTCTCCATCGTCCAACCCAGGTAACATCCTGGTGAATCTCCTCTGTATCCCCTCCAGTGCAATTTCATTCTTCCTATCGTGTGGTGACCAGAACTACATACAGCACTCCCCTGTGGTTTACCCAGCATAACCTCCCTGCTCTTTTATTCTATGCCATAACCGATAAAGGCAAGAGTCCTTTATGCCTTCTCAACCATCCTATCAAAAATTATGCCCAGATTTAATGCAGTTTCAATTTATTACTTCAATTGTTGCATAGGTAATTGAAGATAATGATGATCCCATCTCTGCTTATAAACATCCCTAGCAATTCATTCCAAGTGCCGACAGCTTGTAATTTGGTAAAAAAGCGCAGCACAGTAATAATAGACTGCAGAGTCAGCAAAGCAAAATGGAACCAATTATAACATTCAGCATCCACAGCTGCAGTTGGTATGTAATTTTGGTAACTGTGCAACGCCACTGAATTGAATTGTGGGCATAAGGCAATGTAATATATCACAGTCAGGACAAGAAACATAATCCTGTCAGGACTTAAGCAAAATACTGTAGATATTGAACAAACGCAGCAGGTCTCTCATTTCTGTGGAGAGAGAAATCCTATCAGGCCATACGACTAACAATATGAGCATTCGAAACATAAGGCCATGTTAGTCAACAGTTTTCAGATGCTTTTACATTTCACTGGTAGTGATTTTTAATCCTTCCAAAATTTCAGAAGGCTTTAATAGATGATAACTAATTAAGGTTTTTTACTTTCAATGATACCAATAGTTGGATTTGATTTTCTCAATATCGCTAAAACATAGTGTTCTGCTGCTCTTCAATAAAGTTATAGCAGAATAACAGCTAGGATCAATTCAAAGAAAGTTCCATGCTCCTATGCTCTTATCTGTATAGTTAATTTTTATTCCTTATCAGTTATTAAATTATGAATAAGTATTGGCTATGTAAAGAAAATGAATACACAAACATTTTAGTGCATGTGCAAGGTATATTTTTAAGGATGCATTTATACCATTACAGTAATATTGGTACAAATTAAACTTACCTCACACTAATGCTGCACTAAGAGTGCATTTCAGCCTGGGTTTACAGTCAGCACCTGGCCTGATCAAGAAAAGCAGTGGGACTCCAAAGGAGCTAGTCACATTCCACTTCAACCCCAGCCTCCCAGCTAAGCTATACAGTGTTCTAAAATTAGCATCAGTAAAAAAGTGGTTTTGACTTTAAATTGATATAAAACTTGTGGAATGTGAACAAACTATTTTATTGAAGGTTCACTTGCCTCTGCACCGGGGGAAGATTTCACTACATTAGCTCAATGAGCACTTAATGAAGATGCTTGTGTTTCTGTGCTGCCGTCACATAATTGGCTATTTTTTCAACAGTGATTTTGCTCTTTCCTGACTCTTCCCCTCCTCTCTCCTGCTCAGCTTCTTCTGCTGATGCCCAATGACAATGGAATACTGTAAAAAAATTTCCATTTGGAATCAGTGCTAGAGAAATACACATTTTAGTAAAAACTCTTGATATGCTTTTCTAATTTTAGATTCAAAATTTTGCAGTTACTATATTTCAAAGGAACATCTTTTGAGGATAAAATTCCAAGTCTGTGCTTCTTACGTGTTTTCTTGTCACAGTCATGACAGTGATTCAGGTTTTGATAACTCCAGGATGCTTGCAACAAGATCCTTTTCAAACTCCATATATTTTAGTTTGAGTGTTTACATGCGTAATGAGAAAATAAATCAAATTAATTTTGTGATATAGTGCTTGATCTGAATTGTTTGTTGTAACATTCCTTCATTTATGTCCGACTCAAAGGCCAACATTTCTCTGATCATTTACATTCCAATTTAACACTGCAAGATAATGATCAAACTGAGTGATTTCAAAGGCCATTTAATACAGGTCTTCAGGACCTTCTGGTCACAAAGAAAGAAACCAAACATCAGCAGAATTCTGATCTAGATGAAATGATATCCCTCTAAAAAGCAGAGAATAACTGGCTTATTTTAACATTTGACATTTAATTATATTGCTTTTTCAATTTGCAGCTAACATACAAATGAGAAAAAGTGCATTCAATTATGTGGTGTCAAGTTTTCATAAGGAATAAAATTGAACTAAAAAGATTTGCAATATTTCAGTGCAAAATTTTCTGTTGATTTATATTTTAGAACTAATCACCAGAGAATATAGGGTGCAGAATACTGGGGTCAAGTAACAGGACCCTCCCCCCCTTTAATATTTGCAAAATCTACCCAGAGGAATAGGAATGTCATTCATGCACAGAATTTAGAGGACACAAATGGACGATAGGCAGTCTATGCTTAGAGGAAAACTGAAGGCTGACCACTGACTACAAGCATTCATTCACATCCCCTAATTGCTAGTTCAAGAGAAGCAACTGTAGATTTCACTGGATGAATGAAAGACCTGGAGATTTGCTGCTCCAAATGCCTCTGGGCTTTCATTTAGTTTCTCTATCTGATACCCGAGTTTGAATTCTGCACCTTCTTGAATTAAGCAAATAAAAGAAATTGCATTATTGTGGGTGTCTTTTAAGATATCTCAAAATGCGCCACAGTATTTTTGAAACGTAATGTATGGGAACAAGACAGTTTTTCTTATTCATTCATGTGACATAAGCATCACTGGTTGAGCCAGCATCTATTACCCATCCCTAGTTGCCCATCAGAAGTTGGTGGATACATGATTTCTTAATAAACATGCAGTTCATTTGCTGCAGGCTCACTCACAGTGTGTTAGGGATGGAGTTCCAGGATTTTGACATAGCAAAGATTTTGACACTTAAGCAACAATGCTATATTTCCAAGTCAGAACAATGAGTGACTTGGGAGTGGATTTCCAGGTGGTGGTGCTGCCATATATATGCTGCCCAAGTCCTTCTAAATGCTAATAGTTTCAGGTTTGGAAGGTATACCATCAAACTTACATGTTCAAACTTACTATTTCATTTCAGTTTCTGGTCAAAAGTGACCCCCGGATGTTGATAGTAGACAGTAGGATGACACCTTCCATCATTTTATTGATGTTTGAGGGTAGACTGATGGGGTACTAATTGGCTGAATGGAATTTGTACTACCTTTTTGTATACAGGACATATCTGGGCAATTTTCCACATTGTTGGATAGATGCCTATATTCTATCTCGACTGGAACAGCTTGGCAAGTGTGCGACAAGTTCTGGAATACTATACTTTGCTCGAATGCTGAAAGTGCCTTTGCAGTATTCAATGCCTTCACCAGTTTTTGGCATCAGGTTGAATGAATTGTATTGCCTGAAAACATGCATCTATGAAGCTTTAGCGGTGTTAGCAGATGGATCAACATTAGCCTGGACCCCTGGAACCCTCTCCCCTTCTTTAAATAGTCCCATGTCAAAAAGCAGGTGAAACCTGTGTTTAACATATCCATTATTTAAGTTGCAAAATTCCAGAATGGCAATATGATAATGACCAGATAATCTGTTTTAGTGATGTTCATTGAGAAACGTACATTGTGCAGGACACCTGGGCAAATATCTCTGCAGCTGCTGAAAATGTGTTGCTGGAAAAGCGCAGCAGGTCAGGCAGCATCCAAGGAGCAGGAGAATCGACGTTTCGGGCATAAACCCTTCTTCAGGAATGAGGAAAGTGTCTATAGTCTCTGCACTATATCTCTGCACTATAATACCAATAAATGTTTTATTTACCTGAAAGTGAAGATAATTATCTTGATTTAAGCCCTCATCTGACAGATATCATCTGCAAAAATGCAACATTCCCTCAAATTTACACAGAAGTGTGAGCCTATTTTTTGGACTCAAATCATTGGAGTGGAATTTGAGTCCATACCCTTTTGACAGAAAGGCAAGAGTGGTACCGCTGAGCCACAACTACACATTTCCAAACAGAAGTCACCTGCTAATATGTGTTGCAAGATCAGTCGCCCCTTCCTACTTCACTCACTGTACCAAAGTTGTCGATTAACTCTGGCTGTTCACTTTCCCCCAGAACAGCTGCTTGTGAGATCCTTGACCCTGGCATCAGGAAGGTACCACACCATCTTAGAGTCATGTCTATGGCTGCAAAAATGCCAGTCTGTTCTTCTAACGAAGGAATCCTTTATCACGATTGTTTTTCCTTGCATTGTGGACAAACAAACCATATGTGGAGCCAAAAAATTGTCTCTGATTTTATATCCTTTGGGAACAAATGTCCCAGCGAGTTTTGAGAAGATTTATAGTTCAGGTTGAGGTTCTGGATGTAGGTTTGCTGGAAGGTTCATTTCCAGACGTTTCGTCACCCTACTAGGTAACATCTTCAGTGGGCCTCTGGGCAAAGCACTGTACATGACCCCTGCTTTCTATTTATATGGTTGGGTTTCTTGGGTTGGTGATGTCCATTGGCTGTTCACTCTACAAACCAGTGTCTACAGGAAAACAACACATATGGACCAAATATTGAACTTCAGAAGCAATCATCCCAACATCCACAAATGAAGCTGAATCAGAACATTATTTCAATGAGCCAACACACACTACAGCACAGAGGAACTATGCAGAGCAGAGGAAAATCACCAAACCGTGTATTCAAAAAGAATGGGTGTGCAATGAACACAGTCCGTTGATTTCTCAGCAACAAACTCAAATAAGCAAACAAAACACGTCCAGAAAGCCTAGCCACTCTCCCCTACATCAAAGACATCTTGGAAATGACTGCCAGACTACTCAGACCCCTTGGCATCATGGTAGCCCACAAACCCACCAACATACTAAAACGGCAACTAATGAACTTGAAAGACAACAAGCAAAACTAAATGTCATTTACAAAATATCTTGCAAGGACTGTAACAAACACGACATTGGACAAACAGGCAGAAAACTAGCCACCAGGATACATGAACACCAACTACCCACAAAATGACATGACCCTCTCTCACTAGTATCCTTACATACAGATAAGGAAGGACACCACTTCGACTGGGATAACACATCCATCTTAGGACAAGCCAAACAAAGACACACATGAGAATTCCTAGAAGCATAGCATTCCAACCGGAACTCTATCAACAAGCACATTGAGTTAGACCCCATCTACCACCCCCTGAGAAAAAGAGCCGGAAATGACATCACCATTGGGAAATGACATCATCACAGGAAATGACATCATAACCCCAAAGAAACCCAAGCATATAAATAGAAAGCAGGAATTATGTACAGTGCTTCGCCTGGAGGCCCACTGAAGATGTCACTTAGTAGGGTGACGAAACATCTGGAAATAAACCTTCCAGTTCAGTGAGCAAACTTACATCCAGAATAAATGTTCTCATCAGCTTCCAAAACTGAAAGCTAGTTTGTGAGCAGGACCCCATGCACTTCTTGCACAAGCTGCATGTTGCTGTTGAATTGCTTGGTGGTCACTCATTCTGACTTCAACTCTTAGGCTGCGCTGTAACCACCTCTCTGAATGTGCTACTCATGCAAATTTAAGACTCGCAGACATGTAACAATGACTCTGGCTGCCACTCAAACTCTGAAACTCTGGAGTTCACTTCTTCAGCTGTAAACAATAAGGTTGTCCCGGACACTGCAGGGTCCATGATATCCCCATTTTACAGGCCACATATTCCACTCATCTGAGTTGCACTGCCATATCTTAATTTTACTTCCCTAATGTTAATTTTATTCTGCTTTGGATTACTTTTATTACATGATTATATGGGGCCAAACTTGCCTTTATTCCTGTATTTTTAGTTAAATCCAACAATAGCAGCTCCTTTAAAATACACTTTTCTAATTTACAGCATTTAAAATTCAGTTCCTAATACTGTAGTTCCTTACTAACGAATGAACTTACTGAAAAACTTACTGAGAAGAAAAAGGGACCTTCGGCCTGCACTTCACCATATTCCCCACTCAGCACACTTTACTCTTTGTGGTCAACTTACTTACTGCACCTTTGTCCCTGTTTGCACCAAAATCCTACTTTGAACATCATTCACAGATATTCGCATTTGACTTCTATCTCTGTCTCTGCCTCAGTCAGACAATATGCCCCTGCTGCTAACTATGCACCCTTACTGACTGTACACTTTAAAAATCCCTTTCTTATGTAGTCATGATTTGGAGATGCCGGTGTTGGACTGGGGTGTATAAAGTTAAAAATCACATGACACCAGGTTGTAGTCCAACAGGTTTAATTGGAAAGCTAGCGTGCTTCCAATTAAATCTGTTGGACTACAACCTGGTGTTGTGTGATTTTTAACTTTCTTATGTAGAGTTGTGACAAGTCACTTTCTAGTTTAACACCCTGCTACAATAATCAACACCTTATTCAGGCAAGGGATTTCAAGCTTTTCTTTCTCTCAAGCGTGCCATCAACAACCCCATGTCTCCTTACTTGTCATTTTCTCTCTCTCTGGGCTCTAGCTCCACTAATCTGCTCACTGCCCCCACCCCATATCTTGAGCATAACTATCAGTCCTCAAGAAGGATCACTGAACATGAAACATTAACTCTGCTTTCTCTCCACAGATGCTGCCAGCGTTTCTCCAGCAATTTCTGTTCTGTTCAGGGATTTGATGAGATTGATGTCACTATCAGGCCGCTGCCTGCTTAATGAGATTATCATAATTCACGTAAAACATTGTTAATTCTAGGTCAAATTTGAGTCTTACATCAAACTTGATCGTGAAAAGGATTTGCCAGCTGAATTCCTACTTCGAACCAAATTCTCAGATACATGAGCTTAGCCTCTCTCCCACTCAGGCAAACTCTCCCACAGTTGATCATGTGCCCATCTTGTGCTCGATTTCCTGACAGAAAATTGAAATGAAAATGATCAGTTTAGCCATGTATCCCAAGGACATCTGAAATGTCTCATGCAAATATTAGACTCACATAAGTTTCAAGCATTTTCAGTGGCCACCAAAAAGAAGTTATTGGAATCTTTGATGTGCCCACTAGGCCTTTCTGAGATGAATGTATGAGTAAGCTGGGTGTTTTTTATTTAAATTTTGACTCAAAGCTGGAAAGAAGGGATATTTGCCCCAGCACCAAAAGATCTCCTGAGGGCTGCAACATATCATTAATGAATGCCACCATACTGCAGCTACCCAAATCATACCCGGTCCCCTGAACCCTCCATGAGACCATCAGATATTGGAGCAAAATTAGACCATTTGGCAATATTAAGTCTGCTTCACCTTTTGATCATGTTTCTCAACTTCATTCTCCTGCATTCTCCCCATAACCCTTGTTCCCTTTACCAATCAAGAACCTATCTATCTCTGTCTTAAATACACCCACTAACATGGCCTCCACAGGCTTCTGCAGCAATGAGTTTGACAGATTCATTACTCTCTCATTGAAGAAATTCCTCCTCATCTCATTTCTAAAGGGTAGAGGCTATTCTGAGGCATTTCTGAGGCTATTCCCTTGGCTGCTAGTGTCTCCTGCTACTGAAAATATCTTCTCCATGCCCAGTCTATTCAGGTCTCTCAGTTTTCTGTAGGTTTCAGTGAAATCCCCCTTCATTCTTATAAATTACATTGACACAGACCCAGAGTCCTCAACTGCTCTTCGTAAGAAAAGCCCTTCATTCGGGATCATTCTTATAAACCTCCTCTGGACCGACTCCAAGGCCAGCACATCCTTCATTAGATACAGGGCTCAAAACTGCTCACAATATTCTAAATGCAGTCCGACCAGAGCCGAATACTGTCTCAGCAATACATCTCTGCTCTTGTGTTCTAGCTCTGATTAGATTAGATTAGATTACAGTGTGGAAACAGGCCCTTCGGCCCAACAAGTCCACACCAACCCAACAAGTCCACCCATACCCCTACATTTACCCCTTACTTAACACTACGGGCAATTTAGTATGGCCAATTCACCTGACCCTGCACATCTTTGAACTGTGGGAGGAAACCGGAGCACCCGGAGGAAACCCACGCAGACACGGGGAAAACGTGCAAACTCCACACAGTCAGTCGCCTGAGGCGGGAATTGAACCCGGGTCTCTGGCACTGTGAGGCAGCAGTGCTAACCACTGTGCCACCGTGCCGCTCTCTTGAAATGAATGCTAACATTGTGTTTGCCTTCCTAACTGTCAATTAAACCTAAATGTTAACCTTAAGAGAATCCTGAACTAGGGCTCCCAAGTCCCTTTGTGCTTCAGATTTATGAAGCCTTTCCCAATTTAGAAAATAGTCAATGCCTCTATTCTTCTAGTCTATTCTTAACAATCTAGGATTGCTCAATGTATCATTGTATCACTGTAATCTTTTGCTATAAATTCTGTGTCTCATGGTCCTGCTTTGCAACCACCTGATGAAGTAGCAGTGCTTCGAAAGCTAGTGCTTCCAAATAAACCTGTTGGACTATAACCTGGTGTTGTGTGATTTTTCACTTTGTCCACCCCTGTCTAACACTGGCTCCTCCAAATCTATTGTTCCTTCCAAAGTGTGTAACCTCACAGTTTCCCACAATGTATTCCACCTGCCACTTCTTTGTTCACTCTTCTAGCCTGTCCAAATCCTTCTGCAGTTGAAAGTATGGTGCTGGAAAAGCACAGTATGTCAGGCAGCATCCAAGGAGCAGGAGAATCGATGTTTCAGGCATAAGCCCTTCATCAGGAATGAAGTCTCATTCATGATGAAGGGCTTATGCCTGAAACGTTAATTTTACTGCTCCTCGGATGCTGCCTGACCTGCTGTGCTTTTTCAGCACCATTGTCTCAAATCTGATCTCCAGCGTCTGCAGTCCTCCTCACTTTCTCCAAGTCCTTCTGCAGCCTCCCTACATCCTCAACACTACCTGTCCCTTTGCCTATTTTTGTATTGTCTGCAAACTTAGCAACAAGGCCCTCTGTGCCTTGGGACAGATGAGTAATATATAACGTGAATAGTTATGGTTCCAACACTGATCCATGTAGAACCCCACTAGTCACTGGCTGCCATCCTGGAAAAGATCTCTTTATTCCAATGGTCAGCCTCTGCCAGTCAGCCAACCTTCTATCCAAGCGAGTACCTTGCCCCTTGTCTTATTTAACAGCCTCCTGTGTGGCACCTTGCCAAATGTCTTCTGGAAATCCAAATAGATCACATCTACTGGCATTCCTTTGTCTAAATTGCCTGTTACCTCCTCAAAGTATTCTGACAGATTTGTCAAGCACGACCTCACCTTGACGAAGCCATGCTGACTCAGCCCTATTTTTCTATGCAAATCCAAGTTTTCTGCAACCTCAGCCCTAATAATGGACTCTTAAAATCTTACCACCAACCAAAGTCAGGCTAACGGGCCTATAGTTTCCTATGTCAAAAACTATAGGGAGAAAGTGAGGACTGCAGATGCTAGAGATCAGAGTGAAAACGTGTGACACTGGAAAAGCACAGCCGGTCAGGCAGCATCCGAGGAACAGGAGAGTCGACATTCGAATATAAGCTCTTTATCATGAATGCTCAAAACGTTGATTCTCCTGCTCCTCAGATACTGCTTGACCGTCTGTGTTTTTCCAGCACCTCACATTTTCACTCTGATCTCCAGCGTCTGCAGTCCTCACTTTCTTCCTATAGTTTTCTATCTCCTATTTTCCTCCCTTCTGAAATAAGGGTGTTCCATTAGGCATTTTCCAATCCTCTGGGACTCTTCCTGACTTCAGTGATTCCTGAAAGATCACCATCAATGCCTTTACAATCTTCAGAGCTTTCAGCTTCCTCAGCACTTTTTCTGCAGTGGTAGCCACTATATTCACCTCTGCTCCCAATTCTCTTGAAGTACTAGTATGGGTGGAATTTACCAGGCAGCAGTTCTTAACAATGCAGTTGGTCCAAGATTGGATACAGTAGACAGATGAGTAGTGTCTGGAGACGTAACAGAAATCAACGTGCAGTTCTTCTAATCAGCAACTGAGGCCTGAGGCC
This sequence comes from Chiloscyllium plagiosum, assembly GCF_004010195.1. Taxonomy (NCBI): domain Eukaryota; kingdom Metazoa; phylum Chordata; class Chondrichthyes; order Orectolobiformes; family Hemiscylliidae; genus Chiloscyllium; species Chiloscyllium plagiosum. The sequence goes on along the minus strand of NC_057740.1, from coordinate 27,216,715 downwards.
CAATTCTGGTCAAGCTTCAGGTGTCTTAGTTAAGAGGCTATTTCTGACACTTATAAATCAACCTTGCACTGAAATTAAAGGAAGATTCAACAGTCTGCATTATGTAACACAAATAACACAGCAAGTTGGGGATTTAGACAAATGATTCAGCATTTGTAATTAAATTATTTTAAATTACGAGGAGTAGGTCTTTTTTTTATTGTATCATTGGGTTTGAATTTCCGCCTTCACTTGGTGCAGTTGTTTTGAACTTGCTGCTTCACTTGAATGCATAAGCCTAAAGGGAAATGACATTTCATCAGTTTCAAGGAGCTGCTGACATGCTGGCATTGAGGGACTAACAGAATAACCTTGACTCTCACACTAACTATCTGCACTGTTGAATCAGCCTTTATGCTGTTCAGTTCTGACATAACGTTCGATCAAAATTATTTGACTTTCAAGTTGATGCATTTGGCTCTTTTGTATCTCAAGCTATATCCTCAAGCAAAGGCATTTAAGTCTGTTAAAGAAAACTGGATGAGAAGTTAAAGAAAAAAGTCTGTAACAATATGAATAGAGTCTGGAGTGCCTTTGGCTAATCTAAAGTTTTGTTACATTCAGTGATGCACATTGCTTTGTAATTGGGAACAAAGGAAAATATGATCTGCATTAAATGTACTTTGATGAATTTCCTTCCCTTCAAATAGAAAACAGCACTTCAGTGAAATGTTCTTTTACAAATTCCAGCAAAATGTTTCTATCATGAGAGTAAGAGGAACGTGAAACAGGAAGGTATAATGGTTTAAAAACTAAAAGTTCAAAAATCTTTGGTGGTAGTCCAGAAAAGAAAGTTGGGTCCTGGATGCCAAACAAAGTAATGAGGCAAAAAGTCCTGGACCTAGGAACATCATAATATTTTAGTGTCTCAGTTTTCTCAGGATCTCAGTTGAATGGAAACTCTGCCCAGGCTAAATACAGCCCCGCATGTTAGGATGTGATTGGGAAGCAGGACTATACAAAGGAATCTTCCACATCAGAAATAGCTTTGATTCCAGCCTGGAACCTGAAATCTACTTTGAATTTAATGGGCAGTTTGGCTCATTGAAGGAAGCGGGTCAATTAAGAATCTGACCTGAGACCCTTTGCCATCATTTGCCCAAGCAGAAAGCCAGCAGCATTAGTTATATCAATGTTCATGGTCTATTCATTGTATTATGAAGGTTAAGGGTATACAAGTGAAGATCATTGATGAATTAAGTATCTTAATCACTTGGGTAACAAGGAGGGTGAGGGAGGTGAGGTTGTCTTGTGCTGTAATGTTAGTATCCCTACCTCTGGTCAGAATTTCCAGGTTCAAGTCTCACCTGTTACATAGATGCCCAAACAGATTGAAATACTCAAGCCCATGGTGATGGCTAGGGAAGAGAAACAAATCTGGTGTTAATTAGTCAATTGGCTTCTGGTACAGAAGAAATCTACTTCCAAGACCAGTTTGGATCCTGTAAAACAGATCATTCAACACTATTTTCTTGTCTTTCAGTCCATTTCCTAAAAAAGTGGTGTAGGAACTGTGTCAGCGTACTGTCGGTTTTCAGGGTCGACTTCTTCAACGCAGACTCACTCTATCATATATATTTCTTCAAGCCAGCTCCATGGACAGCAGTAGGACAGTTGTTTAGCTGAAATATAGAAAATAGTGTAGTGCTGAGTTGCAATAGTCGTTCAGTGAAGTGGGGAACAAAGAATAAAAGATTCCTTGCCAATAACAAGTGTTGTGAAAGGAATTCTGTGAAACGGAACAAAGCAGACAGCTTGCAGCACTACTGTAGAATTGCTCAGTAAGGCAGACTGACACTGACTGTATAATTGAATGAGTTGAAAGGTGTTAGGTGTTGCTTTAAGATTTTCAAATTTGCATTCACCCAGCCTGTTGAAACTTTGCTGTTGGTCTCCTGAGGAAAGATATAACTTGGACTCATGGCTCTTGACAAAACATCAGGTAAAGCAAATTTATGTTGTCATTTGAAAACATTCATCTGACTCAGTCATAAAATTTGTTTTTTTTTATTTAATGTCAATAATAAAGAAATCTTTTAGTAGTTAACTAAAATGTTGATAATCTCATAAAGGTGTGTTTTTCTTCACTATGGATACGAAAAGTCCTGTGACCTATGATTTTCTTTATGCACAAATTAATAATTTCACCATATTTATAAAAAGTAGCAATAATGTGTGTTGTGCAACAAAATTATTGTGTTGCGATAATACCATTTTCAATAACATCAGAGTATAAAAACATATGCTAATGTGGCGTGTAAGAAGAGTGTCTCTTTTGCAATATTTTCTTCAAAATAATGACAATAATTTTCCAAACCTGTTATAAAGCATAACTGTACTACTTATTGAAATAGGGGTACGTGCATAAAGGGAGAGGAACGCATGCAGTAATGGCATTAATACCTTCATGCATTGCATGGCTGCTGGTTGTTCTCCAACAACATTACTAAATATTTCCAAAAATGTAACAATATCTGCTTGTTAGGCAGCAGAAGCTCCTTGCTTAGTGTTTATTGTCTGTTTGTTTCACGCAGTACCTATGTACCAGCTAGCATTCTGGCAGATCCAGAAAAGTGACTAATGACTCTCCTAACCTGATAACTGTGGAGTATGTTGGATCAAAGCCACCTTCACAGAGAAAAATCACAATTGGAGCACTGTAATAGCACATGATTCACCAAATCAGCAGGGTCTGAAATCTCCGGCAATTTAAGTCCAGGTGAAGTGGCAAGTTTACAGTTTACTGAATAGCATGGTTCACATTTAGCAATCCTTTCTTCGGTAACAAATCAGTCACCGCTGAAGTTGGCTTGTCATAAAATGTGGTGTCAATTCATTATCAAATCGTTCATATAAAAAATAAAATGACTTCCACGCATACAGAGGTTTTAATAGCCAAAGGTCATCGAAAACAGACAGCATGATGGCTCAGTGGTTAGCACTGCTGCCTCACAGCACCCGGAACCTGGATTTGATTCCTCTCTTGGACGACTGTCTGTGCGGAGTTTGCACATTCTTCCCGTGTCTGTGTGGGTTTCCTCCAGGTGCTCCGGTTTCCTCCCACTGTGCAAAGGTGTGCAGGTTAGGTGGATTGGCCACGCTAAATTGCCCATAGTGTCCAGGAATGTGCAGGTTAGATGGATTAGCCATGGGAAATGCAGGGATAGGATAGGGAGTAGGGGGATGAGTCTGGGTAGGATGCTCTTCAGAGGGTCGGTGTGGTCTCAATGGGCCGGGCCTGCTTCCACCTGTCGGGATTCTATTATGAAAGAGTAGCTTTGAAATGTAGTTCTTGTTGTAATGTGAGAAAGTGCTCTAGCCAAGTTACACACAGTGCTAAGGTAATATCCAGGTAATCTCAAAAAGTAATATGGATTTAGAGATAATGTCCAGAACACTGGGGAGAACTCCTCTCATTAACTTTGAAAGTTGATCTGACCTTTGATTGAGCAGCTTAACATCTCATCAAACAGACAGCTCCTTGAACAATGGATAACTCACCGATATTGTCCTGAAGGCTCAGTCTAGATTATCTTCTCAATGTCAGGAATCAAATATGTATGTTTGTTTTGTCTTCATTCTTGCATAAAATAGAATTTGATGATGAATGTTTGATTTGCCTCTCTGAGCCAATACACACATGACAATGGGATGACCTTGCTTTTATTTAAATGTAGTTTTGACCCAGTTTTAAACCTATTGAAAATGCCAGCAGTCGTTTTCAGTGTCCTTCGAACTTTTGGAGCTGTCAGTTAAGGTTCTTGGGGAACAGTGTATGAGAGAAATTAAATTTTTGGCAGAATACTTGGACATGTATTCATGACATATTTCAGGGCTCAGCCCAACAGAGTACTCAGAGGATGAACATCAGGTAAACACAATAAGGGAGAGAGAACAAAAAACAGTAAAGCAAGAATGAAGCTAGAGGGAAAAGAAATGCTAGTTTTCAGAAAGAGTAAATTATATAGAATATACAAACCAATATCTGATCTGACTATAAGTTTTATCTAATAATTTTGCAAGCTTTGTAATATTTTCCATCATTCATTTTCCTTTTGCCTCTTTCTGTCTTGAATATTCCTGAATGCCTGCAACCTAAGTAATCTTTTGGAGTTATTGATCTTGGACAGTAAGTTTTGGTAGGCGTTAGTTTATGAAGACCATTTTTACTTAGGGTCACTGGGTAGTGGGTGGACCCTAGAGGATCTTTTCCTTTTCTAGCCCAACATTGCCCAATGATTCTGTAAAGTTTGTTAACTCAATGGAAACAAGCAAACTGCGCATGTGATCTTTTAGTCTTTGTTCCACCTTAAGCAATGCCTTTCTCAACTTTAGGAGTAGTTGAATTTCCTAGATTAGAGAAAAAAAACTATATCTACTTAAAAGAAAGATAGGCAAATATGTCCGTGGTTTGAGTGCATTTTTAATTCTCACAAGATGGTTGGGAAGCCTTTAAAACCCAACAGAGACAACTAAAAGAGCATAGGTGGAGGAGATAAAATATGAGGGTAACCTAGCTAGTAACGGAAAAGAAGATTTCAAGGTTTTTTTAGATATATAAAATGTAACAGACAGGCAAGAATGGATGTTGGATTATCGGAAAATGAGGCTGGAGAAGTAGAAATGGGGAATAAAGAAATGGTGGAGGAACTGAACAGGTACTTTGTATCATTCTTCAGTGTAGAAGTCGGCAGTATCATACCAGAACATTATGAGAATTGGGGCGGGGGGGTTGCAGAGGTGAGTGTAATGGCCATCACTGAGGAGAAGGTGGTGGGCAAGCTGAAAGGTCTTAAGGTGGATAAATCACCCAAACCAGATGGACTAAACCCCAATTTTCTGAAGGAGATTGTGATGGAATTGGTAGTGACTGTTCAGGAATCACTGAAGTCAGGGAGTGTGCCAGAGGATGAGAAAATAGCTAATGCAATAACACTGCTTAAGAATGGAGTTAGGCAGAAGACAAGAAACTATAGGCCAGTTGGCATGACCTTGACCATTGGTAAGATCTTAGAGTCCATTAGTAAGGATACGACTGCAGGGTAGTTGGAAGTGCATGATAAAATATACTGAGATTGTATGGCTTCATCGAGGGAGGGTCATGCCTGACAAATCCGTTAAGATTCTCTGATGAGGTAATGAGTAAGTTAGATAAAGGAGAGTCAGTGGACGTGATTTATTTGGATTTCCAAAAGGCCTTTGACAAGGTGCCATACAGGCATTGAGGAGGTGGGAAGTTTGCAGAAGGACTTGGGCAGGCTAGGAGAATGGGCAAAGAATTGGCAGATGGAATACTATCTGGAAAAGAGTGTGGTTATACACTTCACCAGAAAAATAGCATTGTGGACTATTTTCTAACTGGGGAAAGGCTTTGGAAATCTGAAGCGCAAAGGGAGTTAGGATTCTAAGTTCAGGCTTACCTTTAGGTTAATATGCAGGTTCAGTATGTAATTAGGAAAGTAAATGCAATGTTAGCATTCATTTCAAGGGGGCTAGAATGCAAGAACAGGGATGTACTGCTGAGTCTGTATAAGGCTCCGGTCAGACCACATTGAGAGTTTTGTGAGCAGTTTTGGACCCTGCATCGAAGGAAGGATGGGCTTGCGTTGGAGGGTGTTCAGAGTAAGTTTACAAGAATGATCATGGGGATGAAGAGCTTTTCATATGAGGAGAGGTTGAGGACTCTGGATCTGTACTCCATGGACTTTAGAAGGATGACGAGGATTCTCATTGAAATTTACAGAATACTGAGAGGCCTCAATAGAGTGGAATTGGACAAGATATTTCCACTTAGTTGGAGAGACTAGGACCTGAGGGCACAGCCTCAGATTTACAACTGGGATGAGGAGGGATTTCTTCAGCAGAGGATGGTGAATCCATGGTATTGATCACCACAGACGTTTGTGGAGGCCAAGTCTCTGAGTGTATTTAAGAGAGAGAAAGATAGGCTTTTTGATTAGTAAGGGGATCAAAGATGACGGGGAGAAGGCTGGAGAATGGGGTTGAGAAACATGTTGGCCATTATAAAACGGTGGAGCAGATTCATCGGGCTGAATTACCTAATTCTGCCCCTATATCTTATGGTCCTGTGGAAAAAGGAAAATTGGATGCAGTATTGGAAAAATAATGCAATTGACCAAATTGTTTGGAATTTAATGGATTGCCAACACCATTCGGTTTCAGCAAACATGAGGTGAGCTCTACGTGAAGCCTTAGCTTCCTCCTGCCATTTGTGTTGCTGACCCAAAATGAGACTTATCCGCAGCCGCAGATTATTCCATTTAATGTTACAGCTTAGAGGCAGTGAACTCCTCTCTTCCAAATAACAATGTTCAGGAGCTGTAAATCAAATCAGACCCTTAAGCGCCCTGCATTCCAGTATTTGTCGTATTAAGCTTTCTATCTGAAGCTTTATCAGTGCTGGATTTCAGAACCTGAAGCAGTGGTCAATGGGCATCTGGCTGGTGAGTGCCACAGTCTATAATTAACTGGTTTATCTTTTCCCTTCAGATTTATTCCCGCTGGCCTGCATTATCTGCACTGAAAGCAATCTACATATGTATGTGCATGTGATCACTTTGAACTGATTACAATTGCATCACAACAGCAGCCAATGGTAATAGCAGAAACAATAAACGGTCTCGCCTTAGTTATTTGACTGATCCGTTCTCTTAAAATAGATACGCAGTCCCATCACGATAAGCAGTCCAGTGATTGTTGACAGGAGCGTCATTGTTTTCTGTTGGATACAAAACTGGACAGATGAATGGGAGCAAGATGACACCAGAGTGGTAATAATTGTGTTTTTGAAAGAACTCAACTAATGTCAACAACATAGCTCCTTTACACACATTCAACTCAGCATTTTTAATCTTGGCCAGCCATAACTCTGTGAGATTTTATTTGATTGATCAGATGGGCCAATCGGCTGAGAAGTGGCAGATGGAGTTTAATTCAGATAAATGCGAGGTGCTGCATTTTGGGAAAGCAAATCCTAGCACGACTTATACACTTAATGGTAAGGTCCTAGGGAGTATTGCTGAACAAAGAGACCTTGGAGTGTAGGTTCATAGTTCCTTGAAAGTGGAGACGCAGGTAAATAGGATAGTGAAGAAGGCGTTTGGTATGCTTTTCTTAATTGATCAGAGTATTGAGTACAGGAGTTGGGAAGTCATGTTGCGGCTGTACAAGACATTGTTTTTGGATTAGTGGTGCTGGAAGAGCACAGCAGTTCAGGCAGCATCCGAGGAGCAGCAAAATCGACGTTTCAGGCAAAAGCCCTTCATCAGGAATAAAGGCAGAGAG
>NC_057740.1:27184691-27209130 GCF_004010195.1 Chiloscyllium plagiosum | reverse complement strand
TCCAGTCTCCCCAATGTAGAGGAGACCGCATCGGGAGCAACGGATGCAATAAATGATATTAGTGGATGTGCAGGTAAAGCTTTGATGGATGTGGAAGGCTCCTTTAGGGCCTTGGATGGAGGTGAGGGAGGAGGTATGGGCGCAGGTTTTGCAGTTCCTGCGGTGGCAGGGGGAGGTTCCAGGATGGAAGGGTAGGTTGTGGGAGGGCATGGACCTGACCAGGTAGTCACTTGAATGCCTCATCTTCCTCCTCGGAATACTTCAACTCCAGGGCATCAATGTGGACTTCAACAGTTTCCTCATTTCCCATTCCCCCATCTCACCCTAGTTCCAAACTTCCAGCTCAGCACTGTCCCCATGACTTGTCCTACCTGCCTATCTTATGGGGAAAAGTCAGGACACTGGCACTAAGTCAAAATGCTCAGAGAGCCAGTGTAGACATGATGGGCCTAATGGCTTGCTTCTGCACATAACAGTTCTGTAATCCTGTGAGATGTAAGTACAATAGCTGTGTATAAGGTTAATGCATGAGCACTTCTGGGTTCATACAGCACCCTCAGACTTTTGCATGTACACAGTGCATCTTTTCCTGTTTATTATTCTCCAGCCATTTCACATATTTGAAACAGAAAAATTGGCAACATTCATCTCTACTCCCTTATGTCATAAAACATTATACACGATCCAACCATCACTCACCACTGATACTTAACAATTCTTTACCAGACACCGCTTAACGTTTTTGAAGTGTAGTCGCTGTTGTCACTATCTCACAAAGATTACTATTTCTAGCACAGATTATATTTAAAAATAAACTGGGAAGCCTGTAAAAGAGACTGCCCACCAACAAATGTAATTACAATGGAAGTTGAAAGGGGTGGGGAGCTGTCATTTGTGGTTTGACTTCAACTTCATTTGCATTTTGCTGCACAGGACAAAATATTTTTATAGTGTAAACTTTAGTTTTATCAAAGTTTAAGTGGTACTAAACATGGAGAGGTGCAATTAAATCACTCCTGTACATTTTCTAAGGGATAAGAAAAAAATATGTTTCTAACAGAAAGCTATTATTCTCTGGCTCATGGTAATCAAAACTCTGAACATAAAATATCTAAGGCTGCGAATATTGTTGATTTCTCCTGGCCCCAGAAATACAATTTTTTGCTTCACCTACAAAATATTTCGAAGAAAAAATATTCTACTGCATACTTAGTTGTCAAGCAAGTTGTAATATGTCAAAGTAACTTGTTGTCAATTAGGACCTCAGCAGGGTCCGAGATAGGGATCTTACTGCTTATAATCAGCCCCCATTTATTCTATTTCCTTCCTCTCTGAAAATGTACTTGTTCCAGAGAGGCAAATGGTGCAAATTTGAATCTATCGAAAGGACATGGAGACACAACAAACAGCAGCAACTCAGTTGGAATATGTAAATAAATGTAAAGACCAATTCTTGGTCCTGCCTCTTCAAACAGGGATTATTTCCAACTTATGTATCACTCTAAAAATGTTTTAACAGAATTTCTAAGTTATTAATGTAAGGGGAAGTAGTGGCATCACTGGATTAGTAATCCAGAGACCTGGGTATTTTTATTCAGAATGAGGGGTTGAATCCCATCACGATGGATGGTGACATTTAAAAAAAATTCTGGAATTAATTCTAATGATGACCTTCATCGTGAAAACCCATTTGGTTCTCTCTGTGGATTTCCTTCAGAGAAGGATATCTGCTGCACCTGCCTTGTGTGGCCTACATATGACTCCACCACAGCAATGTGGTTGACTCATAACTGACCTCTAAATGGCCTAGCAAGTCAAAACTGTTAAAAGTCTCAAAAAAGAATGAAATCGGATAGGCCAACTGGCAATAAATCTAGACAGTGGAAATGGCAATAGCAAACATAACCCTGTTGACCCTGCAAAGTCCTCCTTACTAACATCTGGAACTAGTACCAAACTTGGGAGTGCTCTCTCACAAGTCAACCCACGGCCTGACATAATCAAACTCACAGAATCATACCTTACACACAATGTCCTAGGCAACACAACCACCTTTTGTGGTACATCCTATCCTGCCAGCAGGACAAAACACTTCAGAGGTGGTGGCACCGTAGTATAAATTGAGAGAGATTGTGCCGGGGGTACTCAACATTGACTCTGGACCCTGTGAAGTCTCATGGCATCAGGTTAAACACACTCAAGAAAAGTTCCTGTTGATTATCATGTACTGCACAGCCTCCCTGTCTCCTTTCAGCTGATGAATCTGTGCTCCTTCATACTGAATACCACTTGAAGAAAAAGTGTGGCAAGGGCACAGATTGTATTCCGGGTGGGGGACTTCATATCCAGGAGAAAGTGAGGACTGCAGATGCTGGAGATCAGAGTCAAGAGTGTGGTGCTGGAAAAGTACAGCGGGTCAGGGAGCATCTGAGGAGCAGAAGAATTGATGTTTCAGGCATAACCCTTCATCAGGTGTTAGCCCATTCCTAATGAATGGCTTATATCCAAAATGTCGATTTTCCTGCTCCTCAGATGCTGCCTGACCTGCTGTGCTTTCTAGCACCACACTCTCGACTTCAATGTCCACCACCACGACTGGACTAACAGCACCTGAGTCCTAAAGGACATTGCTGTTAGATTGGGTCTGCAGCAGGTGGTGAAGGAACCAATAACAGGGGAAAGCATATTTGACCCCATCCTCACTAATCTGCCTCTCACAGAAACATCTGTGCATGAAAGCATTGGTCAGAATGACCATTGCACAATTGTTGAGGAGACAATGGCCCATCTTCACATTGAGAATATTCTTCACTGTGTTTTGTGGCACAGTCACTGGGCTCAATAGGATAGGCTTCAAACAGATTGAGCGCTCATGACTGGATGCCCTATCAACACCAGCTAAATTGTACTTCAACACAATCTACAATCTCATGGCCTGCCATAAACCAATTACTATCAACCCTGGTTCAATGGAAAATGCAGGAGGACATGGTAGGAAGGTGTCACCAACAGTACTATCAGGCTTAGCAATAAGCTGCTTACTGATGTTTTGCTTAGGTTCCAGCAGGGCAATGAGCTCTTCACCTCATTACTGCAATGGTTCAAACATGATCCAAACAGCTGAATTCCAGAGGTGAGGTCACAACATTGCCCTTGACATCAATACTCATTTATCAGTGGTTAGACTCTGAAGTCCCTGCACAGCAGCAATTTCCAAACATGGAAGTCAATGCACCATCTCACTGATCACGTTGATCGGCATGCACAGAACCTTGGAGTGGCTGTGCAGATTGACATTAAAGTAGTATATAACAGAGGGTGACATCAAGGAGTCTAGCAAAACTAGAGCCAATGGGAATCAGGTAGAAAACTCTCCCTGTTGGTTTGGAGTCATAACTAGCACAAAGGAAGATGGCTATATTTACAGAGATTAACCATCACAGTTCTGTGACATCTTTTCAGGAGCTTCTCAAAGTAGTGATTTAGACCCAATCATCTTTAGCTGCTTTAGCAATGGCCTTCCCTTCATCATAAAGTCAAAACTGAGATTGTTCATTCCACAATGTTCAGCATCATTCGCAGCTCCTCAGGTGCTGAGGCAATCTATGTCTAAGTGCAGCAAGACCTGAACAATATCTAAGTTTCTCCTGACATGTGGTAAGTAATATTTGTTCCATGCAAGCAGGAGGTAATGACCAACTCCAACAGGACAGAACCCAACCATCATCCTTTGATGTTTAATGATATTGCAATCACTGAATTCCCCACTATTAATATTCTGAGGGGGTCACTACAGACCAGAAAATGAACTGGCCCAGCCATATAAATACAGTGACTACAAGAGCAGGTCAGAAGCGAGGAATGTTGCAGCAGGCAACTCACCTCTTGACTCCCCAAAATCTGTCTACTATCTATCTACAAAGCACAAGTCAGGATTGAGATGGGAGACTCCCCACTTGCCTGGACAAGGACAACTCCATCAACTCTTAAGAAGCTTGATGTAATCTTAACCATAGTTGTTTGGCATAACATCCACAGACATTTACTCACCCCACTACCGATGCTCAGTAGCAGCAGTGTGCACCATTTACAGTATGCACTGCAGAAATGCATCAAGGCTCCTTAGACATTACCTTCTAAGGCCATAACCATTTCCATCTCAGGACAAGGGCAGCAGATACATGGATATTCCAATCCACGCACCATTCTAACTTGGAAACATGTTGCTGTTCCTTTACTGTTGCTAGTTTATAATCCTAGAACTCCCTCCCTAACAGCATTAAAAGCACCTAGGCTACATGATTGCAGCAGTTCAAGAAGACAGCTCACTACCACCTTCTCCTGGACAACGAGGGATGGGCAATAAATGCTGGTCCAGCCACCATCATCCACATTTCATGAACAAATTTTAAAAGAAGTTCGATGCCAAGACATATTTCATTTTGCAGCAATTCATCTAAAATAGATTGTCAGAATGTGCAGTGCATAAAAATTTGTTTTGTCCTTTGGAGGTGAATGTATCTCAAGTAGGAGAATGTGATTGGCTTTGAGGACTAGAGTGACTTTTCCCAGATTTCTTTCTAATGCCGAAGATTCATCCTTTCATTGTGTGCCTCTTTGGAGTTTCCAATTCTGGGGAAGTGGGTTGATGGATACTCGCAGATTACACTATATCCAGATGGAAGGTGTCGGGTGAATCATTTTAATTTTGAGTCTCTTTGATTCTTTTCTGTTCTTTGGCATGCTCTCTTTTCCCACTTCAACTCAACAAAAGTACACACATGGTGCAAGCACTATTTTCTCAGCTTATGTTTCTGGATCAATATATCCCCTAAGTCATGTCCAGAATTATTTTTATAAGTTTTTATGATTCACAAAAGTCAAGAATTGGCTCATGTGATATGATATCTTTCACCTTTTGCCAGTTTTTGCCTGCTCAAGTAACTAGGCAGGAAAGCATCTGATGTAAGAAGGGTTTGAATTTCTGCAAGAATTCTACTGAAAAGCCATATAACTCCAGGAAACAAAAACAACGCTAATGTTATTTTACTCAGATTTCCATGGTTCTTCCATTGATGCTGCAGCAATGGAATGAGGAAATCTCACAGAAATTCATCTCCAAAATTGTTACAGATGCTCATCTAATAATCAGATGTAGAACATAATGCACCCTTCCAGCAAGCTGCTGTAGTTCATTTCTCATGGTCCACAGTTATTGTTGCCTCAACATTTGTTGGTGAATTTCTTGTACTGGTCTGTGATGAAAACTTTAATCAATTCATTGGCACTTAGGTTGAGCTTCTAATTGTTCTTCCTGTTTTTTTCTTCACCCTTGTTGAGTTTGGTATCATGTTCCTGCTGAGTGTTGCAAAACAATGATGCTTGCGTCAATGGTAACTATGTGCTCAAAGAATAAAAGACTGACACAGTGATACAAAGGAAATTTCAGAAAGCAGATAATGTTATAAACATATTCAAAGGTCAACAGTAATGAATTTCTACCAATTATGCTACAGATACCAAAATTCAGAGTGCATTAAATGTAGAAAACATTCTGCACCAATAAACTGTGATTTCATTTCTTCAGTGAACATTCTAGTAATGTTTTTTTCCTTCAACTTTGTCCGTATCATTCACATAATGGCATACACATTTTCGCCCATTTGATTTATGCACTATCACTAGGGAGTTAAGGCCATTATTAAGTGCATCACCTTTTGTAATCACATCCAAGAAAAGATATGTACTTCAGTTTTCCTTTTTGTTTCTGAGTAAGGGCAACATTTAAATTAGGTTCAGCTGTTGGCTGTGCACACTGACCTTCCGCAGATTTCCACCAGTATAGACTTTGTGGTTACATTTGCAACCTCCTCCGACTGTATTTCCTGTCTTCTCACAGGCTTGATATTAGCAAATGCAATAAGAACCAATATATCACAATCCCTTTTTATATTTCATGTGCATCAACAGCATAAGATTATGCCTTTAATGTTTTTTCAAATAATGTGGGTCACAGGTATTTTGACCTGATTTTAATTCTTATGCCCCAAAGCTTTAAGTACATGACATTTCCATTAAAATGCTTGTGTTATGTATGTATTCGCTCTTGTTACTACTGACAAAATAAACAGATTGGTGAAAAATGTCTTTTTATTATCGTCATTGAACATGCATCCCTGGAGATCTTGGAGTTTTTAATACAATCAGTGATTTGCACAAACTGGTTTCATCCTCACATTTGTACAGTTTTTTTTACTTTACTGAGCAGAGGTTAGGAAATTAATTTTCTTGTTTTTAGTCCCAGGAGCAAATTGTGTTTGGGGCTTTTTTTAGCCTCTGAATAGCCTCTTTAATTGTGAAACGAAGGTTGTTGCCCAGGTTCTCAAAGCCATGGAGCCAATCAGAGGTTTAGCAGCAACAGATAACTACCCAGCTGCCGTACAAACTAAGTAGCTCAGATGACACAAAAACATGAAGGCATTCTGTCAAATACATTTTAAAACATTTCAATAAAAATAGCACAAGTAGCAGCCAGGCCATCATTGTAAGGGTTGGGGTAGCCCCAATAGAGTGTGTTTTTTGGCTATATCCAAATCCAGATAGCAAGGGAGGATTTATGCGTCTGCCTGAAGTGTTGACACCCCAGTTTGCTGCTCTCCTGCTCCAACTCCTTCTATCACATTCAGATACTGGAAGCCTCTGGAATACCCCAAAATGCTGTCATTAGTCCCTGCTAAGCTTTTAACAAATCTAATTGCCTTCCAGTCTTATGGGAGTGGTTGCCTTCCCAAATCCAAAACCCATATTAATCAAAATAGTTAGGAATGGGATCAGGAAACTGGTCGATTCCAAGCCATCTATGTTCCCGACACTTAGGAAGCTAACTTCAGGCACAGCGGCTAAGGGGACAACTCTGAAAAGGGGTAGTCAACACAGGACTGAGGGTGTTGTACTGAAATACAAAACGAGGTAAATGGCAGATTGAAGTTTGTGGTTATAATATTGTAGGTATCACAGACACATGACAGCAAGGGGACCAGGGCTGGGAAGTAAATAAGATATGCATTCTATCAAAAGGACAGGCAGATGGGCAAAGGGGTCAGAGTTGCCTTATTAGTAAGAAATGGAATTAAATCAATAGCAAGAAGTGATATAAAGTCAGAATGTGTAGAATCTGTATGGGTTGAGTTGAGGAACAGCAAAGGTAAAAAAGACACCCGATAGCAGTTATGTACAGGCTTCCTAGCAATCGTCAGGATGTGGAGAAGAAAATAAACCAGAAAATATAGAAAAGACATGTAAGAAAGGCGCTACTACAATAATCATGGGGGACTTCAATATGCAGGTGGACTAGGAAAATCAAGTTGGAAGTGAATCTCGAGAAGGAATTTGAGGAATGTTTCCATGTTTTTTTGGAGAGGCTGGTTATAGAGCCCACTAGGGAACAGGTAATTCTGGATTTGGTGATGTGTTATGAGGCAGGCTTGATTAGGGATCTTAAGGTGAAGGAATCCCGAGGGGGCAGTGACCATAACCTGATAGAATTCATCCTGCAGTTTGAGAGGGAGATGCTGGAATCAGATGCAATGGTATTACAATTGAGTAAGGGTAATAACAAAGACATGAGGGAGGAGTTAGCCAGAGTTGATTGGAAGGGGAACCTAGCAAGGAAAACAGTGGAGCAGCAATGACAGGAGTTTCTGGGTTAATTCAGGAGGTGCAGCAGAAATTGATTCCAAGTAAGAAGAAACATAGTGCGGGCAGGACAAGGGAAGCTGGCTGACAAGGGAAATCAGGGACAGCATGAAAGCAAAAGGAAAAATGGGAAACCAGAGAACTGGGAAGTCTTTAAAAACTAGCAAGGTACAACTGAAAACGATTAGGTGGGAGAAGTGAAATACGAGGGGAAGCTCATTGGTAACTTAAAAGAAGATTTCAAGAGTATTTTTTAGATACGTAAAAGGTAAGAGAAAGGCAAGAGTGGATGTTGGATCACTGGAAAATGAAGCTGGAGACGTAATACTCGGGAAAAAATGGTGAAGGAACTGAATAGGTATTTTTGCAGCAGTTTTCACAGTGTAGGATCTCACTAGCATGCCACAACTTCAAGAGAGTCGGGGGCAGAGTTGAGTTTGGTGGCCATTACTAAGGAGAAGTTGCTGGGGAAGCTGAAATGTTTGAAGGTGAGTAAATCACCAAGACTCATGGACTATGCCCCAGGGTTCTGAAGGAGACAGCAGAGGAGATTGTTAAGGCATTGCTCGAGTTCTTTCAGGAATCACTGGAGTCAGGGAGGCTCCCAGATGATTGGAAAATGACTAACAAAGACCCTGTTTATGAAGGGACGGAGGCTGAAGACAGGAATTTATAAGCTGGTTAGTCTGACTTTGGTCCTTGGTAAGATTTTAGAGTCCATGATTAAGGATGAGATAAAGGAAGATAGGAGGAGGTATAGGTAGTATTGAAGAGGTGGGAAAGCTGCACGAGGACTTGTACATGCTGGGGTAGAAAAATAAAGGCATAAACTATTTTCTAAATGGAGAAAAGCTTCAGAAATCTAAAGCACAAAGAGATTGGAAGTCCTAGTTCAGAATTCTCTTAAAGTTATCATGCAGTTGGTTGCTAGGAAGGCAAATGCTAATGTGAGCATTCATTTCAAGAGGGTTAGAATACAAGAGCGGGGATGTCCTGCTGAAGTTATATAAGGCTTTGCTCACGCCACATTTTGAGTATTATGAACAGTTTGGGGCCTTTATCCAAGGAAGGATATGTTGGCCTTAGAGGGAGTCCAGGGGAGGTTCACAAGAATGATCACAGGGTTGAAGGGCTTGATTTGTGAGGTGTGGTTGAAGACTCTAGGAGTTTAGAAGGATGATGGGAGAGCTGATTGAAATTTACAGAATACTGAAAGGCATGAAGAAGATCTTCTCTCATGCTTCCTAAAATTATACTGCAGATTATTTTCTCTGAGGAAACTATAATAAAATTCTCCAAATTTATGTGACTGCCATAATTAATTAGATTTGGATTATTTTGGTCAATAGTTCCATTTAATTCCTGAAACAAAAATAAAATGCTGGAGATACATAGCAAGCCTGGCTGAGACTGGAGAGAGAAACAAAGTTAAGGTTTCAAGTACAATATAACTCTTAGTCATAGAGTCATAGAGATGTACAGCACGGAAACAGGCCCTTTGGTCCAACCCGTCCACGCCGACCAGATATCCCAACCCAATCTAGTCCCACCTGCCAGCACCCGGCCCATATCCCTCCACACCCTTCCTATTCATACACCCATCTAAATGGTAAGTGTTCTTAAGAGGTGTTATGATCCTGTTGAATGGTGCAGCAGGTTCAAAAGAGTGAATGGCATACTCCTGCTCCTGTTTTCTATGTTTCTATGTTTCCGCATTTAGACATTTTGTGAGTCCACTGTAAATATTTTATTATATTAATCTGAATGCATGTTGGCATAATCACTTGGCACTTCCTGGATATAGTGGAACAGAAAAGCATTCAGTAACATTCTTTTCCTACATATCTTTGTAAAGTTATTTACAGAAATACACTATGTTTTTCATCCACAGTTGTTTAGACTAGATCTTGCTTTTGTAATGAGATTTTACTAAAAATTTCAAATCATTTTAATGTTGCAGTCTGTCTGATTACAGATATTTATTTGCTTCTGTGCAAGTACAGAAATAAATGTTTCTATTTATCTAAGATACACAGCTTTAGTTCTAAATATATTTCTGATCTGCAATACAAATTATATATAATTAGAATGTCTTACGATACATTTTAATTTAAAAGGCAGTTCGTTCCAGATGGCAAGCAATACTGTTCCACAATTTGATTGAAGTTGGAGGTTTAGACTCATATCAAAGGAATTGTCTGGTCATTTGTGTTGGCCTAATAGATAGGAACCCCAGCTCGCTTTTCGAGTTAATGTGAGAAGTAACAAATGATCTTCACAGTATGTGAGTACCTCAACATCATTCCTGGAGTTCAATGTTCATTTAAAGCAGATGCTACATGGATAATCACTTCAGTCATGTTGCTTTACACCAACGTAAAGCATCTGCATTTTGGTCTAACATCATCATTGACCATGAGTAATCTGCTAGAAATTTGCTGGTTTGGGAGAAAGAATATTTGGATCAGGTTGGGTGTTCACATTGTAAGCTGGCAAACTGTTTTTAATCCTAATGTGATTTACACTCTTGCCAAGTGAAATAGCCATTACAATATTCAGAACAGGAGAATAGTGACACCAATATTAGCATCAACAATGATTTGCCTGTATAATGTACTCTTTTCTGTCGTAAAATATCCCAAACTACTTCACAGAAGTATCATAAACAAGATTTGACACTGTGTGACGTGAAGCTGACTCAAGCAAGAACAAAGGAAGACTATATTCACAGCAAGAACACTACGCTGCGCAACCATTCGGAAATAAATCTAATGTCAGCTTTTATAAACCGCTGAGGTACCTGCAACATCCAATGTACTACAATCATTTGTACATACAACCAGCATGGCTGATAAAACAGGCAGCAACTTTGTCAGGGAGTGAGCAATGGGAAATTGCAGTACTTAAACAGAACCACTGTGGGGTGAGCCAAAAGAAAGAACAGGAACATTCTACTTCAGCTTTTATTGTGGCATTCCTGCTAGCTCCACAAAGGTGTTGCTAGCCCATGCATCCAATTCCCTTTCCCAGGCAAAACATAACAAACAGTTGACTTCACCCCCACCTTCAAACCCCACTCTGACAATAAACAAACTGAACCTTCGCATATGGCTATCAGCTACATTCAGATGCAAGTGATTCAGACCCCCTGACAGCAGTTTAAGGAAGCCAACTTAGCTATTTGCTTTTTTGTCTAATGTCTCACTCAATGATGTGCAGAAACTGAAAATTAAATTAAAAATTCACATTCTATTAACCACTTACACATTTATCATTGCTTCTAGTATTTCTATCTCATCACTCCATTTCTGCATTTCACAGCATAGAACCCTTACATCAAACAGGAAACCTTCTCTGACCTTATCTCTCAGAACAGATCCTTCAGTGATATATCATAAATTGACACCTCCCAAAAGGTGTTGTTATTGATTCTTCTTGTCATTGACAGTACAGTTTTATGAGAAACAGCAGACCTTTAATCATGCTGGACCAAGATAATGTTATGGCATGAGATTTATCATTAGAGTCATACAAGTGTGTACTATACCCAAAGACTAGCAGTCAAAGCACACTATGTCTAGTAAAACGTCAGTTTGGGTATCGTACTAATTCTTGGAAAACCAGAATAGACTAGTTGTCCTCTTCTATACTAACACACAGTAAATTAACGGGCAAATGGTGGCCAATCGATTTCAGTATAGACAATGTGAGGTCATCCATTTTGGGCATAAAAGGATAGAATGGGAAAATTTCTAAATGGTGATAAGCTGTACATAGTGGCGGTCCAAAGAGACTGCGGGGGCCCAGATTCGTTGATCATTAAAATGTCAAGAAGAAGGCAAGAAAAAAGAAAATTGTAAAGATGTGCTATCCTACACACACCAAAGGGTGTAGAAGTCATGTTTCAGCTCTGGTTAGAGTACACCCAGATAACTGTGAGCTGTTCTGGCATCATGACTTAGAAAGGCTATGGTGCTTTGCTGGCAGTGCAGGATACACTGGAATGATATGTAAACTCCAAAAGTTGAATTACAAGAGGAGATTATATAGTGTAGGATTGCATTCCCTGGAAAATAGAATATTAAGAGACAATTTGATTGAAGTTTTTAAAAGATACGAGTAGGAACAGAATAAGTAGTTTCGAAAGAGATTATTTCTACTGATGGGAATCCCAGGACCAAAAGGCATGATTCAAAGGTTAAGGGCAAAATTTCTATGAGTGAAATTAGAAAATATTGATACAAACAAAGGACAATAATGCTGGATTAGTTGTTAATTTTAAGTCTGTTTCTGAGGATTATTGAGTTTAATTTGATATTTAAGAATGATTGTTAACCAAAGGTATTACAAATATAGTGCAATGCCTGGTCAATAAAGTTAGATCATGGACCAGCCATAGTACTACATAATCATAGAAAAGACTTGAAGGCCAAAGTGATCTCCTCACATTCCTATATTACTACAGTGAATGCACACACAAAAAAAATCTATCTGGTATGACTTGTTTGACTCATCTATATGTGCACAGAATGCAAAGTAGTTCTGCTGTATCAGAGCCATTTTCCCCACCCACCCCATTATCTTTATTGGCTCTGTAGCATTCGTACTTACTTAATGTATCTGGAAAATGCATTCTGTGATGACTCGGAATGATCAGAACATAAATGATTCATTCTGCAGTAATCTGAACTGCATGTGTGGTAGATATTACCTACAGGCTAACCCAAAGGAGAAGGTATGACTCCAAACAGTTTCCATTGGAAATTAGAGGTAGCAAAGATTGCTCCCTTTTAATATGTCCAGCGACTCCTTGAGCACGGATATATTGTGAATGGAATACTTGAAGTTTTGTCACATCTACACTTGCAGTTCCTTAATGAAGTCAGTATTCTCATCAAAATTCTGGAATATTATAGAACACACCGAGCCCCAGGAATTCTCTTGCTTTGTTAATTACAGTTTCAAATGTAGCAGCCAGAAACATTTCAGGTGAGCGATGAGTCTTGCTAAAGTTAATGTCATGTTCCAGTATGTTATGAACATGCAGCCAATGCTATTAAAAATTGGGCACAAACAAACAATTAAAATGGACTATAAATCATTTGACCAATAACATTTCGATCTCCAGGTAGGTTTGAGACATGAACTGATTAAAATAGCACCAAGTGAATGTTCAGAAATTTACTGAAATGTAAATGCCAGCTGAACAAGAAGCTTTAGCATGGAAATAAAGGTGACTCTTCACTAAGGTCGGACTGTAAAATAGCAGGGAACTGAACCTGTAATTTGGAGTCTGATAGGAACACCACTGCCTGCAAGATCCCCTCCAAACCATCCTGACTTGGAAATATATCACCATTCCTTCTTTACCGCTGGATTGAAATCCTGGAATTCCCTCCCCAATGGCATTGTGGGTCAACCCGCAGGAGACGGACTGCTGCAGTTCAATTAGGCAGCTCACCACCATCTTCTCAAGAGCAACTAAGGACGGGCAATAAATGCTGGCCTTGCCAGCGATGCCCCATATCCCACAAAATGAATAAAACAACGATCAATTATTTTCCCATATTTTGAATGAAAATGATGAATGGAGGACTAACAGTGGGCGGAATGGCTCCCAATTGCAAAGTGGCAAGGAAGCTGGCAGATGGGGCAGATCATTGAGTATGATGGCACTACCCCCTCCTGTCCCATCAGAAAATAAATTCTGTGGTTTAAGGCTCAGATCAACTTTGCAAATCTGCTAATTAAAGAATCTTAAGTGATCGCTTGAGGGGCTCATTTCAACTGGACTACAATTATTTGAGCTCCAGGTGAGTCAATAAAGCATTTGCTTACCTGGCTGCTGAGCTAGAGTGCAGGCAATCAGTTCAGAGAAGGGGTGGGGCAAGGTCCTTTGGTCTGCACTATCTGATGGATAGCCTCTGAAAGCCACAACCCCAGCCTTGCTTCCAAAACCAAGTTGCCCCTTTCCCTCCACTCCCTACCTCAGAAAGTCCTCTTGATACTAGGCCTTATCACTTCTGATCCCCCCACACACATCCCCCCCCCACCCCAGTGGAATTGTGGAATTGGTGACTCGTGCATGGCATTGCCAATTTCTGCTTATGGGAAAATTCCACCCAGTGAATAAAAAACGAAGGTTGAGCTTTTATATATTTTTTTCAAGGGACTTTAGCAGGGCTTTGTGTCAAAGCACAAAAGAAAGGCAGAGAAAATTGTCTTACCCCTGTCTTAGCCTGAGCTCTGTTTTCAAACACAGTACTGCAAATTAAACCATATTCAAAACTATAATATAGTAAGAGTGCACAGACAAGGCCATAAGAAAAATGTCCCTGGGGAAATTATTTACCTGCCTGCTAACCACTACACATTACACTCTAATTTTATTATATTCCATTGTTCAATCAGTGCTGTGTCAATTTCCTGTCTCTTGTAATTTCTTTGGCTCAGTACTTTTAATGCTATCTACAGCTCATTACCTTCCACTGCAACCTCCCAAGCGATGAATAGGTTTTTGATTTAATATTAAATTACTGAAGGTACAATTAACTACAGCAATTCAATTTAATTACTTTTGCATGCGATTCACGTAACAGCCAATGAACAAGAATTATACTGACGTTGGTGGAATTGACGATATGAAGTCAGCAGAATTTGATTATTTCCGTGACAATATTTGACCAGTATGCTTGATTTAAATTTTTGTTCCGCTCTCCTGTGCAGAAAGAAAAGTAATTGATTTAAGAGAATATTGTTGTCAGTATGCTTTGTGAACACACTGATGTTAGCATCCTTTTGGTTATTGATCCCTTCATGGTTTATGTGAGGTCTTGGACGTAGGACATCCTTTTGGGCATTATGAGGCTGTCCTCTTTCTGCTGGACTATCATCATTCTTAGTGCTTATTCATCTTTATTCTAGAGCAAGGCTCTAGAACTTTCTTCAGTACAATAGCACTCTTTTTTCCTCTCATATCTATTCATTTTACTGAACACAGCTTTCTCGTTCGGTATCTCACTCCTGCTCCATTACATACTTTTCCCTACCCTCCCAGTTCTGTGTCATACAGTCATAGAGTCATACCGCATGGAACCAGACCTTTCAGTCCAATTAGTCCACACCTACCATGTTACCAAACTAAACTCGTCCGATCTGCCTGCATTTGGCCCATATCCTCCAAACCTTTCCTATTCATGTACTGATCCAAATGTCTTTTAAATGTTGTAACTGTACCTGCATCCATCGTTTCCTCTGGTAGTTCATTCCACACACTAACCAATCTCTGTGTAAAAAAGTTGTCATAGAGCCATAGAGAGGTACAGCACAGAAACAGACCCTTCGGTCCAACATATCCACACTGACCAGATATCCTAAATTAATGTAGTCCCATTTGCCAGCTCTTGGCCCATATCCCTCTAAACCCTTCCTATTCACACACCCATACAGATACCTTTTAAATGTTGCAATTGTACCAGCCTCCACCACTTCCTCTGGCAGCTCAATCAATACACACACCACCCTTTGCATGAAAATGTTGCCCCTTAGGTCCCTTCTAAATTTTTCCCCTCTCACCCTAAACCTATACCCTCTCGTTCTGGACTCCTCCACCCCAGGGAAAAGACCTTGTCTATTTACCCTATCCATGCCCCTCATGATTTTCTAAATCTCTATAAGGTCACCACTTAGCATCTGATGCTCCAAGGAAAACAATCCCAGTCTATTCAGCTTCTCCCTGTAGCTCAAATCCTCCAGCCCAGGCAACATCCTTATAAATCTTTTCTGAACCCTTTCAAGTTTCACAATGTCCTTCCGATAGGAAGGAGACCAGAATTGCGTGCAATATTCCAAAAATGGCCGAACCAACGTCCTGTATAGCTGCAACATGATCTCCCAACTCCTGTACTCAATATTCTGACCAATAAAGGAAAGCATACCAAACACCGTCTTCACTATCCTATCTACCTGTGACTTACCTGTGACTCCACTTTCAAGGAACTATGAACCTACATTCCAAGGTCTCTTTGTTTCACAATACACCCCAGGACCTTACCATTAAGTGTATAAGTCCTGCTCTGATTTGCCTTTCCAAAATGCATTACTTCACATTTAGCTAAACTAAACTCCAACTGCCACTCCTCAGCCCATTGGCCCATCTAATAAAGATCCTGTTGTACTCTGAGGTAACCTTCTTTACTGAGCACTACACCTCCAATTTTGGTGTAATCTGCAAATTTACTAACTGTATTCACATCCAAATCATTTATATAAATGTCCCTTCATGTCCTTTTTAAATCTTTCTTTTTTCACCTTAAAAATATGCCCCCTAGTTTTGAACTCTCCCACTTTCAGGAAATCACCTTAGCTATTCACCTTATCTGTGCCCCTCATGATTTTATAAACCTCTATAAGTTCATCCGTCAACTTCCTATGCTCCACTGAAAGAAGTCCCAGCTTATCAAGCCTATTTTTATAACTCAAGCCCTCCATTTCTGGCAACAACCTGGCAAGTCTTTTCTGAACCCTCTCAAGTTTAATAGTATCCTTCCTATAACAGGGTGACCAGAACTGCGCACAGCAGTCCAAAAGAGGTCTCACCAACATCCTATACAGCCTCAACATGATGTCGCAATTCCTATATTCAAAGGTCTGAGTAATGAAGGAAGCGTGCTAAATACCTTCTTAACCGACTTGTCTACCTGTGACGCAAATGTCAAGGAATTATGTTCCTGAACCTTTAGGTCTCTCTGTTCTACAATACTATCCAAGGCCCTGATTTTAGTTGTATAAATCCTACCCTTTTCTATTTTACCAAACTGCAAACCTCACATTTATCCAAATTAAACCCCATCTATCACGCCTCAGCCCATTGACACAATTGATCAAGATCTCTTTGTAACCTTAGATAACCTTCTTCACTGTCCACTATACTACCAATTTTGGTATCAGCAACAAGCTTATTAACTATGCCCCCTACATAAATGATAAACTAAAGTGCACCCAGTAACAATCCCTGCAGAACACCGCTGGTCACAGGCCTCCAGTCTGAAAAACAATCCTCTATCACCACCCTCTGTCACCTACTGCGAAACCAATTTTGAATCCAATTAGCAAGGTCACCCTGAATCCCATGTGATCTAACTTTACTAATTAATTTACCATGTGGAACCTGTTTAAAGGCTTTACTAAAGTCCAAATACACCATGCCTACCGTTCTGTCCTCATCAATCTTTTTGGTTACATCCTCAAAAAACACAATCAAGTTTGTGAGATACAATTTCCCTTGCATAAATCCTTGCTGACTGTCCCAAATCATTCCTTGCCTTTCCAAATGCATGTAAATCCTATCTTTCAGAATCACCTCTAACAACTTACCCACCACCGATGCCAAACTCACACGTCTGCAATTCCCAGGCTTCTCCTTGCAACCTTTCTTAAATAAAGGCACAACATTAGCCATCCTCCAGTATCTCATCCATGGTTATAGATGAAACAAATATTTTTGCTAGGGGCCCCACAATTTCCTCCTCTATGTTCCACAATGTGCTGGTCAAATTTGAAGATATTAAATTCAGTTATCTCATCTAAATCAATAACATATTATGATTAGCTGGAGTTCCAGCAGTGAATCTTGCATATACCAACAGTCACTGGCCGCCATTTGGAGAAAAGAGTGTTTATTCCGACACTTTGTTTCCAGTCTTCCAACCAGCTTTCTGTCCATTTTAATACACTACCCCCAGTCCCATGTGCTTTAAGTTTACATGCCAATCTCTTATGTGAGACTTTGTCGAAAGCCTTCGGGAATTCCAAAAATTTAACACATTTACTGGCAACTCTAAATAGTTACATCCTCAAAGAATTCTAGTGGACTGGTCAAGCATCATTTCCCTTTTGTAAATCCATGCTGTATCTGTCCAATCCTGCTACTGTTTTCCAATATAAATCTTTTATAATGGATTCTAGCATTCTTTCCACTACTGAATCAGGGTATCTGTTCTATAATTCCTGGTTTTCTCTCCACCTCCCTTTTAAAGAAAGGGGTTATATTAGCTACCTTCCAATCTTTAGGAACTGTTCTAGAGCCTGTAGAATCTGGAAGATGACCACCAATCAAGTCACTCTTTCTAGGGCCACTTTCTTACATATGTGGGATCTAGAGTATCAGACCATAGGGATTTATCTGCTGTCTCCTACTTTTTGTCTTAGTTCAGACCTGCTCCTTTCTTCTTTTCTCCATTCTCCCCCTTTCACTTACTTAAAACTAATTACAATTCGACATTTCCCATTTCTGACAAAAGTTAATCAACCTAAAATCTTCTCTGTTTTCTCTACCTTTGAAAATACTGCCTGACCTGCTGAGTATGTCTCGCCTTTTGTGTTCTAGTTCCAATCTCTCGCATCAACAATGTTTTGGCTTTCACTGTTTTATATCAGGAAAGCAGCCACTAGCATGTACTTTCCATTCCCAACCTGAAGCATCCCTGAAATGTCTTTTTAAGTGTAGTTGTTTAGATTCTTTCCACAACCATTAAAGTTTGAGTTGAGATGGAATAAACCGAGGTTGAAAGTGTGTTACTGGAAAAGCACAGCAGGTCAGACAGCAATAGAGGAGCAGGAGAATCAACAGTTCAGGCCGGAGCCCTTCGTCATCATTCCTGATGAAGGACTCCAGCCTGAAACAACAATTCTTCTGCTCCTCAGATGCTGCCTGACCTGCTGTGCTTTTCCAGCACCACACTCTCAGCTCTGATCTCCAGCATCTGCAGACCTCACTGTCTCCATTGACTAAGCCTACCTTACACAAGCCCCATTCATATGGAAATTGGAGAACCTCTTTAAACCAACTGATTCATTTAAATTACTCTCAGGTCTCAGGTGTGTTGTGTTGAAAATTGCATTGTGCATTTGTACAATTAATGCTACCATAAACACAGACCAACAACGGGAATATGCTAGGAACAGAATAGGATTTTTTAAAAATGCATTAATGTCTAACAGTTTGTGCTCTTACAATTTTAAACATCTCTGGCTTAATATATTGCTGTTTCTGTCCCAAACAATTCACACCAGAAGTGTCCAGCCTCCAGAACTAACCTTTTGACATAAAGTTATCCCTACATAGCATTAGCACAGTCAGGTAGCAATATTACATTTTCTGAATTATATATTGATTTACAACTAATATTAACAGGTTTTATACTCTGAATGCACCTGAGGAGTAAGCTAGTTACTCCAGTTCTCTGCTCCAAAGTCAATTCCTCTCCTATCCCGGATATGCCCATTTGCAAATATTAAAATGAGGACCAGTGCTTCTGTAATACTGAATTTCCTGCTCATACGCTTGCAATGCACCCTGAATATGTTTATAAAAGATTAAAAGATGCTTATAAGGATCAAACTGGACAAGTAAATACAAGAAGTTGTGAGTGTGAAGAGCTTGGAATAATGTTTTGCAGAATTCTTCAAGCCCCTGGTTCCATCTGCTTCTGAGAGGATGAGATCACTGAGATATGTTAACGGCAGTGCTTCTCAACAATGGGTGAGGAAATCCCTACTGGCTTAACCTTGTGCACTGATTTTGTGGAGGAGAAAGAGCAGCAGCACAGGATAATGCAAAAGAGAGTCAAGCAACACTTTCCAGGATTATTCCATCTCCATCGATTTTAAGGGAACTTTAATGAGAAGATGTGTTCAAAAATAACGAGTTTAATCAAATAAGCAATAGGATCATACTGATACCTACTGCAAGAGGACTGTGAGCTGTGGTCATCTCCTTAGACTCTGTAAGTATGAAAAACTTGACCACATTGAATACTTATGGTACATTTCAAGAAACTATGTGGAATCACTGTAATATCAGAAAGGTGCAGTCCACGTACGGATCCAACAAGGTACTGAAATAGTTCACAGGGAACCTGGGGCACTTATAAATAAGCTTTAGCGGCAATGCAGGACATCCATGATATGAGGTCATTCAGTTTAATTGAGTTGCTGCCTTTGCCCAAGTAACAGGCTGCAACACACAGCACCCACATTGCTGTACTAGCTCAAACAGAAAAACCCTCAAGCACACCAACAGGTTGTACACTGCATGTATTTCACATGCACAATGGCATGATTACAATTGGCTTCAGCCTATTTTCTACAACTGCATGACTGCACTCTGAAGAACCTCTCAATGCTCAGAAATGCAGCCTATGTTTTGGAACAGAAAGCACTGCTCTCACCCATTCCAGGTGTAGTCACTACTATTTGCCTATTGTAGGAATCAAGAGATCATGGAAATCAATGCAGGTCATGCTGGGCTCCATGAGTCCCTGCTCACACTGGTCTCAGGTTACCAACACCCCACCCCAAACATGACCCTTTCTACCAGGCATTCTCTGGACAGCTCATCACTATTGAACTCCTACACGGTGCCAGTCATCACTTGAAATTACAAATTCAACTGTCTGCCTTGCCGCCTGAACATTGTCATTACAGTTAGCTCCTTCCTGCCATCATAATGAATGACCTTCCCTTACCCCCAGTCAAAGCCACGGTGGTGGTGATCGCAGTAACAAAGACCCTGCTGCATTCCATATCTTCCAATGCTGTCCCACATATTCCCCTTATATGTCCGATTTTCTGCTTTCACAATTGGATGCCAAGTCTGTGAACATGGGGTGCATGTTATTGCTCATGGAGTATGCCCTGAGGTAACGGAGCCATAAGTCTGAGATGGAGATCCAGATGAGAAAGTGGCAAATTGGAGTCACCAGGTGCACTTTTCAACTTTCATGTCAGAAACTCCCGGCATCTAGTTTCTAGCCAGTGGGTAGCAGATAGGAAACTGCACATTAATGAGGTAAAATTACATAATAATGAGGATCATATTGATACATGGTAATAGATGTCTTCTCACTCACTAGCTATAATCTCCAGGATATCCAAGTCATAGTTGGAAAATATGACTTATTGGTCTTGGTATCAAGAAGGCCTTCATTGAATAACTCACCCAATTTTCTCAAATGTTTTGCCATAGCCCATATCATTCGAGGCCTGAGAAGATTCCACCCTGTATGTTTTGGAGTTGCTGTTGTTTTGGTGTGCATCCATTTAGAACAGGAACACGGGAAACTCTATAGGGTGAAGGATACCTTATACTGCTTTCAAATGTTACTTCTTTCAATATTAATAGCACCTTTTGAGAGCAGTGCATTTTTTATTGCACCTTTTTCCATCTTTCTAAAAGCCTCATTAATAAGTTATTTTTTGCAATGAATTGCGTGCTAAACTAAGTGAAACAAACTCATCTAAGATGAATGTAAACATTTATTCATTGTACCCAGAAGTATCATGGCACATCTGGATATGAGTCTAAAAGTATTTCAAATAAAATCTCAAAAGCAAAATGGGCAAACAGTATTGTCTAAACTTCTGATTACATTTAATTATATAGAAGATACATTCTATGATTATAGTACACATCTACGTGGCATCATTACAGCATATAACAGCAAAATATTGTCCTCAAAATTATTTCTGATAGTTTTATTTTTTCCATATAAAATATGGAAAAATATAATAAAAACAGAAGCTGTGATTATATCTGACAATGACGTGTTACATTTAACACACAGAGAACATGGTGAGATCATGTCTCATTGAACATTAAAATACACATGGTATCCCCAAAATTGCTAGAATCTGAAGGAAGCTTATATCTTGCTGCTGGAAGAAACTTGTTCTCCAAAGGTAATATTGTGTTGCACACAAGTGGAACTTTGGTCTGTTGCACGCAGATTCTAAAGCACATGCCTTAGCAGGTCCTTGAAATATGGGGACAAATCTTCATTCCTTCACACTTGGGGTATTAGGCCCCACTTGGATGGAGCACAGAGGAAAATAGAATGGGCTGATCTTAAGGGTATAATACAGTTCTTCCAAAGATTTAAATGGAAAAAGTATTTAGCAAGTAGTTTCAAAGGTATGTGCTCTGGCACAACTAACTTACAACATCAGCTGCGCCCTGCTGAACCTGGATCAGAGATTCGGGAAAGAAATACCTTTAATATTAACTGCAAAATGTAACTTTTAAATTCAATTTTGCTTTACATGAAACTTTAATTTGTAATGAGTAATCCTTGTTTTTGTTTTGCTGCTGAATTTAATTATTAATTACGGGAAGATAGTACTTTACTGCATTTGATTCACTGCCATACGCAGTGAAACTCATATGGTTCCAAAAACACGTGCTGGGCAGGATAATTACCAAATGCAGTAAATAGAGTCATTTAGCCAGAGATCATCTTTAATGCTTTAGTAAATAATTTTCACTTTTACTAAACTTTGTCAAACCTTTGTAACAAGACTTAAGTAATTACATTCAAACTTGGAGAAAAGTGTTTCTCATCAGGGAATATAATGAAGAGAAAGGCCCTGAATTTCCTCAGATTATCTGCTGCTGTACACATAACGGAGTTTGCACCTCACTTTCACCAAAGTTACAGTAAATCAGTGACAGAAAGTTTGGCATGTTTATAGTCTTTTAAATCTTTTTGAACACCACTTACAATGGGCAGACATCATTAAATATACTGATGAATGATAGGTGAAGACCTTCTTCAAAAATAGTTTCACATGAAATAGCCTACTTTAACATTGCAATTGCAACTCTAACTTACTCAATTATAGAATACTAATTTGATTAAATTGACAATACTTTTGTAGATTATAGAAACCAATTGTAGGTTATGACGAAGTACTTTAATTTAGGTTATGCTAGAAAGAGAGATCTTTTAGGAGAAAGTGTGGACTGCAGATGCTGGAGATCAGAGTTGAGAATGTGTTGCTGGAAAAGCACAGCAGGTCAGGCAGCTTCCGAGGAGCAGGAGAATCGACATTTCAGGCAGAAGCCCTTTCCTGATGAAGAGAAACATTTTGCCAAATTTTTCATTTTACACTTATCAGAACAAACACAAAAATGCCAAATTTCAAACGATCTTCATAATTTATGCTGCAAGAGAAAAGGATGCTTAGAGGCTGGCAAATTGACCCTGGTTGATTTAGCAATAGAGGAATATAGACTCCTTCAGCACCCAGATATTTTAAAAAGGCACATAGCTTAAACATACTATTTTAATTTGCAGAGAAGGCTTCCTGCATATGAATGTATGTTACTTTATAAAATGTCTAAATGAACCATATTGCAAGATCCACCGATTAGTTAAACTAGTCATTAGTATAGCTACCCATGTGGTCTGGGTTGTTTTACAAATACTGCCCAATTACAAAATCAAATTTAAAGGTAGACATTTTGTTTTGGATTTTGCAAGTGTGGACTAATTGACCACTATTCATCGTTAACCTATTACAAACAACTGAAGTATATGCTTTTTGATACAATCAGCCAATCAGGACATACAGCTGATGTACCTTCTATTATGTCTGATGCTTAAAGACATACACAACATTCCTCAATTGAATGGTAGGTAGAACATATTTTGGGACTGACTGTTATATCCTTTTATTGGAAAATATTGCTTACATAGCCACTGCTTAGCAGCAGTGTGAAATGGATTGCTAAAACTGTTGTTCAAATTGTTCACGCACTTTGTCTTTCTAGAGGTAGACTAGGCATTTTTCAGATTTAAAAGTGATGTCAGTACTGTTGGAAGTTTGCCTGATACACAGTGAACAATAAGTTGATCAATTCCCTAATGCTTTCTCCCTGGTAACACCTCAGCCAATCATGATACCAGAAGATGATAAGACATAGAAACAGAAGTAAGCTTTGGTCCCTTTAACCCCCTCCACCACTCATTAGGATCATAGCTGATCTGACATTCCTCACATCCACTTTCCTGCATTTCCCTGTAACCCTTGATTCCCCCTACTGATCAAGAAACTATTGATCTCAGCCTTAAATATACACAAGGACTCTGCCCCCATAGCCCTTTGTGGCAAGGAGTTCCAAAGACTCAAGTCTCTGAGAGAAGAAATTCCATCTCAACTCAGTTTTAATTTGACACCTCTTTTACCTCTACCCTCCAGACTTAGACTCTCCCAGGAAGGGAGAAATCGTCTCAGCATTTTTTCTGTCAAGCCCCTTGAGAGTCCTATATGTTTTAATGAGATCAATTCCCATTCTGCTACAGTCCCAAACTGGTTAGCCTTTACTCATAAAACAATCCCTCCACATTAGGATCATCTGAATCAACCTCGTCTGAATTATCTCCCATTAAATGATAAACCACAAAGCAAAAAAAGTCAAAGAACTGCAGACACTCGAAATCAGAAACATAATTTAAAATTGCTTGAAAAACTCAGCAGGACTTAGTTATTTATATAAATGATTTGGATGTGAACATGGGAGATATAGTTAGTAAGTTTGCAGATGACACCAAAATTGGAGGTGCAGTGGACAGCGAAGAAGGTTACCTCAGATTACAGCAGGATCTTGACCAGATGGGCCAATGGGCTGAGAAGTGAGGTAGATAGGATAGTGAAGAAGGGGTTCGGTATGCTTTCCTTTATTGGTCAGAGTATTGAGTACAGGAATTGGGGAGTCATGTTGCGGCTGTGCAGGACGTTGGTGAGGCCACTGTTGGAGTATTGTGTGCAATTCTGGTCTCTTTCCTATTAGAAGGATGTTGTGAAACTTGAAAGGGTTCAGAAAAGTTTTACAAGGATGTTGCAATTGTTGGAGGATATGAGATTTAGGGAGAGGCTGAACAGGCTGGGGCTGTTTTCCCTGGAG
>NC_057740.1:27127079-27184504 GCF_004010195.1 Chiloscyllium plagiosum | reverse complement strand
ACATTTAAGAGGCATTTGGATGGGTATATGAATGGGAAGGGTTTGGAGGGATATGGGCCGGGTGCTGGCAGGTGTGACTAGATTGGGTTGGGATATCTGGTCAGCATGGACGGGTTGGACCGAAGGCTCTGTTTCCGTGCTGTACATCTCTATGAGTCTATGACTCTATGCCACTTGTTGCCCACTCTGTAAATTGTGTTCTTATTGCAGCTTGCTTTTCTATTTTTGTGTCAACTTGCCAACAATCAGCACTCTTTGCTCATCTATTGTAAATTGTTATGATTAATTGTATTTATCATTCTTGCATGTGTCTTGATGAATGCAGATTAAAAGCTCTAGAAACGTGTCTCTCTTTTCAGCAACATTGTCTGTTCTACCTTACTATAATTTAGGTTGTTGTGTATTAAAATTCTCTTCTTCCAATGTATCAATTATCTTGAAATCATTTAAGAGCACACAGGGGGTATTATCCAATAAATATATATTGTAATGCATGAACTATGATTTTTTTTCCTAATCTTTCATTATAAAACTTGAATTGGAAAAACTTTCCTTTTCTGAAAAATCAATTCCCATCATTTTCCCAATGATATTTCCACAGAATTATTTCCACAGCAGAGAGCTGTTTCTTTTCTGTTCATTTGTCAGATTTGTGAACAAGAACTGAAGCTGCCCATGTAATAGAAGCATAGAGCAACCAATTGCCGTTTGCTTCTGTCCTTCAAACTAGGCTTAAGCAACTAGATGGCTGGAAGTGCCATAATAATGGGGTAGTCCATCGAATGAAGAGATAGACATATGACCTGCACTTCTTAAAACAAAAACTTGATGGATCTTTGTCAGTTCTCATTCCCCACTGTTTTGATGATTCTTTTGGCTCTGTGAGTGGGGCCATTGGAAGAAGATTATCTCCAATATCTTGCCCAAATGGCCATTATGTGTGGCAGCATCAGTAGAGAGAAAGCAGAATAAACATTTCAAGTCCAGTGACCATTCTTCAGGACTTTTCCAAGACATTAACTTGGTTTTCTCTCCACAAATGCTGCCAGACATACTGAATTTCTCAGCAATTTCTGTTTCTGTTTTAGATCTTCGGCATTGGCAGCTCCTTGTTTTATATTATGGCCGTTAGTTATGTCCAGAAGCACTAGCACTGAGGACACATAGTTTTAAGATAAGTACCAAAACAACCAGGTAACATGAGAAAATTATGCTTTTACACAGCAAGTTGTTTTGATCTGAAATGCACTGCCTAAAAGAGAAGTGGAAGCAGATTCAATGAAAATGTTCAAAACTAAATTGGTGCAGTGAGAGGGAAAAAAGAGATGTGCTGGGCTATGGGAAACAACTGGGGAATGGGATTAATTGGATAACTGCTTCAAAAGTATGATGGACCAAATGGTCTCCTTCACTGCTCTGTTATTTTGTGATTCTTCAGTTTACCAGCAAGCATTTCCAGTGTAATAAACAGCTGGGGACCCAATTGCTGAGTGTATCTTCACTCATTGTCCACCTTGATGCCTACCAGGTGTAAACCCCATGATTCTAAACTATCTACCAAAGAAACAGTGAAGCCAATGGCAGTAGCACAATTAGATGTATGGGACATTACAGTATGGTAATCTGCAGCTGTTCCATGGATGTGCCACTGGGGAATTCATGGTAAATCTTTTATGACATGTTCATGAACTTTTGTAACATTTTTCACATGAATTATCTTGGTGCACTGACCTAGAAAAGGCTGATGTCAGAATCTTTTTGCAGTGAGATCTTCTCTCCAACAATCATACGACAATCATTCTAGAATTCACTTTTCCCAGATTAACATAATTGCTTTCAAGCACAGGAGATTGTATTTATTACTGATTGAAGAACATTTAATCAATTCTGTCTTGACACTTTCTAATCTATTTTTCTTCATTTTTGTTTGTTACCTCATTTATGAATGTGCTAAAAGCAGTCTTCAGAGGAATATATTAGCATTATTCTCTTTAAAAATTTATTCAAAAGCCTGAAATTTAAACAATATATATATGTGCATGCAATTCTATATCCAAACTAAAGCTGACAAAGTGTCTCTTCACATCTATCAGAAGTTAATCTCAGTAAGTAAAATCACGTAGAAAATCATTTTCACAATGTTTGTCCGATAAGGATATCAAGGGATGTAGAGTCATGGAGTTATAGAGTCATATAGCATGGAAACAGACCCTTCAGTCCAATCAGTCCATGCTGAATATAACCTCAAACTGAATCAGTTCCACCTGCCTGCCCCTGGCCCATATCCTGCCAAACATTTCCTATGTACTTATCGAAATGCCTTTAAACATTGCAAATGCATCTGTATCCATCACTTCCTCATGTGAATCACACACTAAAAAAAATGCCCCTCATGTCTTTTTTAAACCTCTCTCCCCTCACCTTAAAAATGTGCCTCCTTGTCTTGAACTCCCCCATCCTTGGGAAAATGATACTAAAGATAGGTAAATACAGCGAAGGTTCAGGTTAGCAATAATATAATTAAATGGCAAAGTGCACTTGAAAGGCAGAACGCCCAAATTTTGTTCATTTGTTTCTGCTCTGGATTTGTCCAACAACAATTGTGAAACACTAAGATCTGTTAATATCCTCAGGTTTATTAATGGCTTGCTCACTGCCACAGAACTCTAACATCTGTGTCAGTAATTCCAAATCCCACTCACGCTTCACCCTGATGCTAGCTGGACTTCACTGACTTCGAGTTTGAAAATGCCTCAACCTTTAAAGCCTAATTTTTGTGTGCAAATCCATCCATGGTTTTCTGCATCACAGAATTATTTTGGTCCCTCCTAATTGCTGTAGCTTTCTCCAGCTATAAGTATCCAAGATCTCGCATGCTTACAATTTGAACCTTTTGATCATTTCTGATCTTAATTGCTCCACTCAGCAGCCTTGTTTTCAAAAACCTTGTTAAAAATCACAGAACACCAGGTTATGGTCTAACAGGTTTATTTGGAAGGACTAGCTTTCAGAGCGCTGCTCCTTCATCAGGTGGTTGTCAAGTAGGCTGAGCAGCGCTCCAAAAGCTAGCGCTTCCAAATAAACCTGTTGGACTATAATCTGGTGTTGTGTGAATTTTAACTTTATCCACTCCAGTCCAACACCGGCTCCTACACTTCAAAAACCTTGGCACAAAGCCCTGGAATTCTCTCCACTCATCATCTCTTTCTTTTAAGCTGCTCCATACCTCTTTGATCAAACCTCTGGTCATCAGTCCTGCCATTTTCTTTATAGCATTCCTTAGGAGGTTGTACTCTGTTGAGTGTGCCATATAACTCCAAACTATTTTAGTCATGACAGAGCATTATTCACTGAGAAATTGATTAGTTTCTCAGTTTCTCCTTAATCTCATTCAAAAATCTAATACTGTTGCCTTAGTAATTAGTGTGGGAAAAATATTTGAATGCTAATGCATATTACATTTCACTAAATTCACGGGACACCACAATGTTATTGGCTCAGTCTGAGTGCATTGGGCTATTCAGAGGGTTTCCTACTGCAAGGCCTAACCAGTTTTCTCTCCAAATCTTACCAAATTCAACTCATTAATTGCCTATAATGTCAGTATGGCATCTCTCACATCCAGTTTCTGCCCAATCTTTCTCAATGCAATCAGGAACAACTTGCCACTCATCAGATATACCAGCATCCCATGTCCATGTGCCATCTTTAAAAGTCCGTTGTACATCCTTACAAGTACTGTTATTTGGGACCACTCTGCACAGTTGCTTAAATTTGCCCCAAACATAGCAGACAGGGGAATTCCACACCTCACTTTTGTACCTTGACCTACACGGCTCAGAATGTTGAATGAAAACCAGCTGACAGCAACGACAGGCTTCCTCATTTTGTGTCTGCTCTAAACAACAAGGAAGAGAGCAACAATGTGAGCCTGATATCACTGGATGAGGGGTCAAAGTGCGAAAAGGTGAGGCAATATATCTCGGTTGGGTCAAAGTGTGTACGAGCACAGCAAGCGAAGAGCCCAGAGTTGCAGCCTGGTCCAGTCCATGAATTGGGTGCATGTATCTGAGTATGTAGTGTCCTTGCAGCAGCGTTTCAATGATAATTGCTAGTGCAGCCTGAGGTGCAGCATTGAAATGTAGAAGTGTATATAGAATAGTAATTTATTGCCATTTAGGGGTTGTTAGAGGCTGGGAAATACCGGACGCTGACGTCTGGACCGGCGACGGTGAGTGTGGCCTCAGATATTGATGCCCAATTCCCATTATTAAAGTCATCCAGAGCAAGCATTAAGCTGAATCTGCTAAGTACATGCTCTGGTTTCCTTGCCACGTTTTCCCGATGTCGAGTTTGTTTGGCAAGATTAGATGCTGAATATTATTGCAGCGAGTTGCGGATTTTAATGAACATTAATCTCCCATTAAATAGCATCTCACTGCTACCTAGGGAGAATCACATCATGCTGCTTGTGAAAAGCATAAAAAATAGAGTGGGATGATGTGGATGTTGAGATCACTTATCACCTGATTCTGTCACACATTTCGCCATGGATCTCATCACTTAGACCCCGATAACATTCTGTCTATATTTATTCTGGGAAGTTCTGCAGATGACAACAATCTTTTAATTTTAACTAACCTGCATGTTATTACAATTTAATACCATGGATTCATTTCCAAGTTCAGTCTCTTTATGTCTCAATAAATCTGCAAAATGTTTATGTGAATTAGATCTGGACAGTTAGGGAACATTGTCAGTATCAATCTCTTAACGGGTTGCACTCAGATATTTGTACACTAGGCTACGCTGATTTATAACAAGTAATTGTTTCTGATATCATTTGCATACTAATAAAAATTAGTTGCTGCAACAAAAGCACTGATAAACAAATTATTGATTGCAACAGTACGGAAACAATTTTTGAAAATATGAAAAAGGATTCCCTTTTGGGCCTAATTAGTAGTCATGAATGACAAATTGCACTGAGCACCATCTTTAATATGCTGCTGTAATCCGATGGTAATGAATGTGACAAGCTGGTCTCCTACATAGCAGCTATGTGCATGGATGACACAACAGCATCACAGTGTTTGAGCGTGAGGGATTTTATAGTGTAGCATTACCACATTCTGGGTGTGGGCTTTATAATGATGGATTTTGAAGTTGAAATTACCTTGTGAATATTTTCAGTATGGGTTTGACTCTAACTGTTAATGATGGAGTATCAAAAGACCGATCAACTTGTATTTTTATATCAATTAAAAAATTGCAAGTCGAGTACCATCTTTAGTTCTAAGCTCTGTAATTACTAATCATATTTATATTTCAGAGTTTTGACAGTTAATTCCTGCTGGTTTTTGGTGATAGACTCATAAAGGATATTAAACCATGCTTCCATGAATCTATAAGCAAATGTTGAGAACGGATTTCACGAGGTCCCAAGCCATAACTTGCCTGTTCCTCCCCCTCCACAATGTACAACTTTTTTTTATTCATTCACAGGCTGAGGGCATTGCTGGTTGGGATTGCCCATTCCTTAATGCCCAAAGGGCAGTTAAGAGTCAACCACATTGTTGTGGGTCTGGAGTCACATAGGGGCCAGACCAGATAAGGATGGCAGCTTCCTTCCGTAAAGGACATTAGTGAACCAAATGGGTTTTTCCAACAATTGACAATGGTTTCATGGTTATCATTAGACTCCCAATTTCAGAATTTTTTATACCATCTGCCATAGCGATATTCGAACCTGGGACCCCAGAACATTACCTGGGTCTCTGGATTAACAGTCCAGTGATAATACCATGAGGCCATCACCTCCCAAAAGCCTTGGGATGGCCAGTAAGATGATGGTAGCTTCACTACAAAAGGAATGACTGGCACAGCTAACACATAGGGCCCAATTGAAGAAATTTAAAATTCTGATTTTCACTGCAAAGTCAGGTGAGGAAATTATCCATCATTGCAGGGACACCAACTTTAAGGGCTCTTTTACACCAGGTTTCCACACTGGAGAGATAGGAATGGAATGGATGAGGCCTACCGATTCCAGAAACAGGTTTTAAGTAGCCAAGTGCTAAATAGGCTACTTAGAAAACCCATCTCAATTCTTTGTGTCCCTGTAGTATTAGAAGCTGTTAGGTCCTCCTGCCCTTATCCCTCACTCCCCTCAACACTACCCATGCCAATTTTATATCCCATCCATGGCTTCCATGCATCCTCCAGGGCAGCTCCTACTCCCATGTGACTTCCATAGCTCCTCACCATGATTCATTATGAACAGATGTCAGGATCTATGTAAAGACTAAAAAGACAAACCTCCAGTCATCCATTAGATCTCTCACACATGACACTGTGACAAATGACACTGAAAAGACTCTCATACGTGAAAAGCATTCAACACTTTTAAGCACCTCCAGTGTTCAAACAGTTAGAAAAGTAAACAAAGTTCTAGTCAGTAACCAGGACAGAGGCAGCTAATTTTTTAATAACATTCTTAAAGAGTCCATTAAAGTGGGGACTCAGCCCCTCCACTGAGTTAAATGCCTTTTCAGATTTGGAATCTTAGCCAAACATTCACCTTGGGAAATGACAACAAAGGCATCTATTGAAACTGAGGGGACAGGTGGTATTTTTTATTTGATCTACACCAAACAGCCCATTAATCAAAGTAATCCCACAGAGTGTGTTTTTCTTTTTCCAGCCTCACCCCTTTTGTCATGTTTAAAGAATGAGGGAATTATCTTACTCACCCTTCACAAGTGTTAATATCCACTTCATAAATTTGAGAATCCCATACTATAGGTAATAGTGTGGAATAGTGTTACTGCAGTTTGAGTGAATTGAGTATTTGCAGAGTCCAAGTTTCAGGCTTGTCTGTTTTATGCTTCATTCCCCTTTCCCACCAGTAAAAATGGGAACAGTCGGAAATAGGGGAAGGATTTCTGCATCTGGGCCATGCCTGCAATTTTTAAGGATTTCCAGAGCTGATTGAGAAAATCTGGCTCTCTTTTGAAAAACTAGGTCATCAATAAACCAATAAATAGGCACTGAACTATATGCAAACAATTTTGGTAGCTTCTGGCAGCAATTTAGCCATTTAACAGAAGACATTCTACAATGGCCTTTAAATACAGTGATCATTCATAAATTACCCTCCATATAGAGTGCATTTGATGCTGAGAAGGCATCTTATAATACAAGGTGATTGATATGTGGCTGTATTTCAGGAAATAAAGAACACATTAACAGCCTCATGGTTAGCTGTGTTTAGCATTAGAGTTGTTGGATTAAAGATGAATTCTCCTCACTATAAATTTAAATCCAATCTAATCCAAGAAAATAACAGAAATGTTACATATATTTTCAAGCAGATTTGTGTCAGATCAATGAAATATTGGCCCAGAAACTATGATCAGGATTGCAAACATTAATTCTGACCCTGATCAGATTTAAAAAACACACCTTTTGATGACTTCTGCATTGGATTCTGCCCAGGATTTCTCAAATCCAGCCTACTTTGTCAGCACAAGTGCCTTACTCTGTCATTTAAATGTCCATCAAACACATTGAAATCTACCATGAAAGGATAAGTATGTAGGTTAAGTGAAGGGTAGGATGGAAGGTGGGTGGAGATGGGATAGTGGGAGGTGGGTGAGGTTGCAGGCAGGTGGCTGAGGGTTTTGGTGCCAGGTGGGGGAGAGGGTGATGTGCCAGGTGGGGGTGAGGGTGAAGTGCTGGGTGAGAAAGGAAGGGATAGGCTAGGATTCCAAGTTGTGATGGAAAAAGTAATGCACCAAATCAGTGAGGGAAGGGACAGAATGCCAATATAGTAAATGGGCTTTTTGGAGAGAGGGGTCAATTAGATGTAGTGAGTAAAATAACTCCACACAAGTTGGTATCCCGTCACCAAATTCCCCTTTGTTTACACATGGAGAGTCCTTGACTCTGGTACAGTCTTGTCAGAGTCAACTCCCAGAGTATCAGAATGTCTGACACTTCTGTTTATATCCATCATCCAGGGCTTCCTGATTGGGCCAGAGTAGCAGCCTCAATCAGGGAACTCATATTCTCGGTTCAGTTCTGAGGAAGGGTCATTTGACATGAAAAATTAACTCTGATTTCTCTTTGCAGATGCTGCCAGACCTGTGGAGCTTTTCCAGCAATTTCTGCTTCTGACTTATAGCATCCACAGTTCTTTAGGTTCATGTTCTAGGATATCCATCTGGCTGGCCTCATTATAACCGCTACAGTGAAGTTGGGTCAGAGCGCAGGCCAGAGTTTATGTCAGGGCAGTTTGTGGAGTAGGATACAGCAGGGTCACACTGAAATGGGTGTGGGACATTGTCAGGGACGGTTAGAGTGAAGGGAGACTGGTACTGAGTCTGGTACAGTCATGTTGAGACAGGTTAGGCGGTTCTGGAGGGAGGGAGGGCGGTTGCAGTGGGTGGGTACTGCGGCCAGCCTGGTTGGGTTAGGGTGATCCCCTGGAGGTGGAGTCTGGTGGAGCAGATCCGTTGCATCATAAGATTGGGGAGTCTAATCAGCTTTGAGGTGTCAAGAAGAGTTCTTGGGGTCAGGTGGTTGTTGGAAGAATCAGAGGTGAGTCAGAGTTTCACTTTAATAGTTACTCAGTAACTTTATTCTAGGCTTATAAAATCATGAGAGGCATGGATAAGATAAATAGACAAAGTCTTTTTCCTGGTGCGGGGGAGTCCAGAACTACAGGGCATAGGTTTAGGGTGAGAGGGGAAAGATATAAAAGAGACCTTTTGGAATATTACATGCAATTCTGGTTTCCTTTCTACCAGAAAGATGTTGTGAAACTTGAAAGCTTTCAGAAAAGATTTACAAGAATGTTGTCTGGGCTGAAGGATTTGAGCTAAAGGGAGAGGCTGAATAGACTGGGGCTGTTTTCCCTGGAGCATCAGAGGCTGAGGGATGACCTTGTGGAGGTTTATAAAATCATCAGGGGGCATGGATAGAATAAATAGACAAAGTCTTTCCCCTAGGGTGGAGGTGTCCAGAACTAGAGAGCATAGATTTAGGGTGAGAGGGGAAAGACATAAATTTCACCTAAGGGGCAACTTTTTCACTCAGAGGGCTGTATCTGTTTGGAACGAGCTGCCACAGGAAGTGATGGAGGCTGGTACAATTGCAACATTTAAAAGGCATTTGGATGGGTATATGAATAGGAAGGGTTTGGAGGGATATGGGCCGGGTGGTGGCAGGTGGGACTAGATTGGATTGGGATATCTGTTCGGCATGGACGAGTTGGACTGAATGGTCTGTTTCCGTGCTGTACATCTCAATGACTCTATGACTATAGGCTGCTGCAGTGTCTATCTGGCCATTGGAACATCTAGGCCATTAGTTGCAATAAAGTTAAGAGATATTGCACACATGAAAATAATCATTACTGGGGCATTTTAATAACTATTCACAAAGTCTTAATATAGAGCATTCTTTGTTCTACTGTATAAATGGTTAAGGCAAGATCACAGTCCTTCACCAAAAATGTAGTCATGGTCCTTAGTGAACAATACTATTACAAAGTTCTTAGATTCGGACTTAGCAATAATTAAAGAGTGGAGATGTATGTTAAAATCAGAACAGACGTGATTAGAAGGTGGGATGTCTCCAAAATATTGCTATGCATATTTGTCTTTACGGTTATGGTTTTAAGGGTGGAAGCTACTATTGAAGAAACCAGAAGACATTTCTGCACAACGGATGCCCGAATCAAATTAATTGCTTTGTCCTTGAGGTTGGGGGGGGGGGGGGGGTGCAGGGTATCTTGATACATACATCCATTTAGACAGGAAGTGAATATTCTAAGAAACTCCTTCATGAGTATTATTGATGGCTTTAGCACTGAGGCAAAGTTCCTGCATCTGTGATATTCAATGTGCTCACATGCACGGACAAATTCTCATAAATGCACAAGGGCATGCACTTACACTCAAATTCAATTCTCACAAATAGCCAGCATCATTTGCCCTAGATAGACATCATTGGCCAATGATTCAGCAGATACCATATTATTAACAGTGTGATTGATGACATAATCACCAGTGGGAACAGGAAATTTAACATAGTATGTTATCAATCACATTGTCATCACACTACCAATACACAGCATGTCCAACAGTCAATGAGGAAAGTCTCTGTACTGGTTAAAAATCTAAAGCAAAATATAAGCTATCTTATAATATTATAGCAGATACGTTTTATTACTACTGCAAGGGTTCATTACTCTGGAATAACTCTGAGATAACCGCAATGAAAGGCATATCATTTATGTCACTTTTCAAGGTTGGATTTTCAAATAGTGGCATATGGCTATTTTGCAAAAAGTTATTCCTTTAAAATAATATCAAGGCGTCCACCCAGAACTGTGACCCAGTTCAGCATTTTTCAAGGAGCAGTTGCTGCAAACCTTGAGCTGTTAATTGTAAGACATTTATACTGTTCAGTTTATGACTTGTAGAGAAATCGTGTAAGGCCATTAGCTTTGTTTTCAGTTTAGAAGAAGTTAGGTTGAACCAGGTTTCTTCAAATTCCACTCAGAAGCTATTCTTCTCTGTTCAGTTCAGAAGACAACAGTGTTGAATTTAGAAACAGTTAGTTTCTCTCCTAGAAGAAGCCTAGGAAATGGTTGAAACGGTTACATCAGCAAAAAGGTTTAGTTGGTGAAACAGTCAAACCAGGAGAGTTGCATGCTATTAGAACTGAGAATGTTTAGATGCTCAGATTTGTGAAATGTTAATTAAGGTAGATTTGGAAAGGGGTCATCAAGCTACTTCCACAGTTCACAGCAAAAAAACTGGAAGAGTAAGGGGCTGAGGGGTGCAGGTGCATAATTTCTTGAAAGTGGAGTCACAGGCAGACAGGGTGGTAATGAAGGTCTTCATTGATCAGAACATTGAGTGTAAGAGTTAGGATGTCATGTTGTGGCTGTACTGGATATTGGTGAGGCCACTTTTAGAATACTGCGTATAATTCTGGTCACCCTTCTATAGGAAAGATGTTGTTAAACTTGAGTAGGTGCAGAAAAGATTTACAAAGATGTTGCTGGGATTGGAGGGTTTGAGCTTCGGATAGGGAAAGGCTGATTAGGCTGGGGCTTTTAGTCCCTGGAGCATCAGAGGCTGTGGGGTGACCTTATAAATGTTTATAAAATCATGAGGGGCATGGATAGGGCAAATAGCCAGTGTCATTTTCTTAGGGTAGGGGAATCCAAAAATAGAGGGCATAGGTTAAGGTGAGAGAGGAAAGATTTGGAAAAGGACCTGAGGGGTAACGTTTTTACACAGAAGGTGATGCATGCATGGAATAAGCTGCCGGAGGAAACAGGGGAGGATGGTACAATTATAACATTTAAAGGCATCTGGATGGGTATATGAATAGAAAGGGTTTAAAGGGATATGGTCAAATGCTGTCAAATGGGACAAGGTCAGATTGGGATGTCTGGCTGATGGAGACGAGTTGGGTCGAAGGGTTTGTTTGCATGCTGTATAAGTCTATGGCTCTAAATTAGCCAAGTAGAATTCTAGGTAAGGTAGGTAGGGATGTAATTTCTTTGGACTTGAGTGTCTATAACAGATGGTGTCAGGAAATCAGTCAAATTGTTGTTATTTTAACTGATGTATATATTTAGACAGCTTTTTAAATAAATTTGTTTCATTTATTTCTTAAACTGCACAACCTACCTGGGAACAGGCTATTTTCGATCTAGTAATGTGAAGTGAAGTAGGCTTAACACTAGCTGTCATTATTAAGCATCCTCTCGGGGAAAACATTCACATCATGGTAGAATTTTGAATTCAGTTGGAAGGAGAGTAAGTTGGTCTCAAAACTGTGACCTCAACTTACGTAAGGGTAATTACAGACGTAAGATTAAAGCGTTGTCAAAAGCTGGTTTGGAAAATAGTCTAAGGGAAAGATCTGTAGATGATCAGTGGCAAATATTTAAGCAGAAATTTTATAATGTTCTGCAAAATTATTATTCTGGTCAAAAAGAAGGAATTGACGCGAAGGATGAACTACCCATAGTTTACAAAGGAAGTTGAGGAAAGTCTCCAAACAAAAACTCATGCGGCGTATAAAGTGGTGAAAACTGATGGTAAAGCAGAGGATTGGACATTTTTTAGGAACCAATAGTGGAAGACTAAATAGCTAACAAAAAGGGAGAATATTGATTATGAAATTATGAGGTGAGTTGGCAAGAAATAGTAAAACAAACAGCAAGAGATTCTGTGCATATATAACAGAAAAAAAACAGCTAAAGTGAGTGAGGTACCTTCAGAGAATGTGACTGGAGAAATGATAATGGGAAAGAGAGAAATGGCAGAATATTCAAAACAATATTTTGAATGTTGGAGGACAGGATTGTTGGAGGGATTCCTGAGGGACAGGATGTACATCTATTTGGAAAGGCAAGGACTGATT
Organism: Chiloscyllium plagiosum; assembly: GCF_004010195.1. Lineage (NCBI taxonomy): Eukaryota > Metazoa > Chordata > Chondrichthyes > Orectolobiformes > Hemiscylliidae > Chiloscyllium > Chiloscyllium plagiosum. Next base: position 27,172,054 of record NC_057740.1, on the reverse strand, counting down.
AGGGATAGTCAACATGGCTTTGTGCATGGGAAATCATATCTCAAAAACTTGTTAAGGTTATTTGAAGCAGTAACAAAGAAGATTGATGAGGGCAGAGCAGTAGATGTGATCTATATGGACTTCAGTAAGGCATTCAACAAGGTTTCCCATGGGAGAATGGTTAGCAAGATTAGATCTCATGGAATACAGGGAGAGTTAGCTATTTGGATACAGAACTTGACTCGAAGGTAGAAGATGGAGGTGGTGGTGGAGGATTATTTTTCAGACTGGAGGCCTGTGACCAGTGAAATGCCACAAGGATCGGTGCTGGGCTCTCTTCTTTTTGTCATTTGCATAAATGATTTGGATGCGAGCATAAGAGGTACAGTTAGTAAGTTTACAGATGACACCAAAATTGGAGGTGTAGTGCAAAGTGAAGAGGGTTACTTCAGATTACAATGGGATCTTGATCAGATGAGACAATGGGCTGACAAGTGGCAGATGGAGTTTAATTTAGATAACTGCGAGGTGCTGCATTTTGGCAAAGCAAATCAGAGCAGGACCTCTACACTTAATGGTAAGGTCCTAGGGTGTGTTGCGGAACAAAGAGACCTTGGAGTGCAGGTTCATAGTTCCTTGAAAGTAGAGAAGCAGGTAGATAGGATAGTGAAGAAGGCGTTTGGTATGCTTTCCTTTATTGGTCAGAGTATTGAGTACAGGAGCAGGCAGGTCATGTTGTGGCTGTACAGGACATTGGTTAGGCCACTTTTGGAATATTACATGCAATTCTGATTTCTTTCCTACCAGAAAGATGTTGTGAAACTTGAAAGCGTTCAGAAAAGATTTACAAGGATGTTGGAGGATTTAAGCTATAGGGAGAGGTTGAGCAGGCTGGGGGTGTTTTCCCTGGAGCATCGGAGGCTGAGGGGTGACCTTGTAGAGGTTTATAAAATCATCAGGGGGCATGGATAAAGTAAATAGACAAAGTCTTTCCCCTGGGTGGAGGAGTCCAGAACTAGAGGGCATAGGTTTAGGGTAAGAGGGGAAAGACATAAATGAGACCTAAGGGGCAACTTTTTCACGCAGAGGATGATGCGTGTCTGGAATGAGCTGCCAGAAGAAGTGGTGGAGGCTGGCACAATTGCAACATTTAAAAGGCATTTGGATGGGTATATGATTAGGAAGGGGTTGGAGGGATATGGGCCAAGTGCTGGCAAATGGGACTCGATTAGTTTGGCATATTTGGTCGACATGGACAAGTTGGACCGAAAGGTCTGTTTCCAAGCTGTACATCTTTATGACTCTATTCGGCTTGATCCTACTAAAATAGAAGACGTCCAGAAGATGCTTTCTCCACAAGACAAAAGTGACTTACTAAGGCAACTCAGTTTCTTCAGCTCTTTAGCCCTATGCATTCTGAATCTTGTGGCCAAAGTATCTCCCTATCAAGATTTACTTCACATGTGATAGGAAGATCGCCACCATATTTTTCAATCTTTCAAAATGCTTTATCTTTCTGCAAGTGTATTCTTCAATATTCTGATACATCCAAACTTACCATGTCAAAAGTAGATACATCCCAGAAAGGCCTTGGAGCATGATTAGATTAGATTAGGTTAGATTACAGTGTGGAAACAGGCCCTTCGGCCCAACAAGTCCACACCGACCCGCCGAAGCGAAACCCACCCATACCCCTACATTTACCCCTTACCTAACACTACGGGCAATTTAGCCTGGCCAATTCACCTGACCCTGCACATCTTTGTGACTGTGGGAGGAAACCGGAGCACCCGGAGGAAACCCATGCAGACACGGGGAGAACGTGCAAACTCCGCATAGTCAGTCGCCTGAGGCGGGAATTGAACCCGGGTCTCTGACGCTGTGAGGCAGCAGTGCTAACCACTGTGCCACCGTGCCGCCCACTAATGTTTCTTACAAGATGATAAGCCTACTGTATTTGATTCTCAACCCTAACTCTAACCCTGAACCCAACAGAGAGAGAGAAAAACTATTGTTTTAGATTTTGGAATGCAAAGGTTTCCCACATACATATTCAGCAAGCATTTCATTACTTTCACCAACCAGAAATCATTGCAAATGATCTGCTGAAAACCTCTCACAGTGCACCTCCATCACTACAAGTCTATTTGTAAAGAACCAAGGGTACAATTTTGAAGTTTAATTCAAACCAGGCTTGCAGATGACTGTTCACCATACTCTTGGCTGACTTCCAAATCCCACTGAGAACAAAAACATTCTTCTAGACCTATAAGTAGATACTGTCAAATCTGCGATTGAAGATCATTTCCATGTTGATCACATTCTGTTTGGTCACGGCTGAGCACATCAGATTCAGCAAACTTTATCTGATGAGGACCAGCTGCAACAGCAACAAAAAGACCATCCTCAGTAGGCAGCCTGCAAATGTTCAGCAGGTCGCTGAGCAAACATGTCCTTTCAGATCATCCAGAAACAATTTAGGACTCTCCCAGGAACAAAATTTTCTGTGGCAAAAAAATGATTTTGCAAAAGACTCTGAGCTAAGATACACATGGGTCTCATGGAAGAAGGAAAAAAAAACACGATATTTATATGTGAATGTATCTGTAGCCCTGGCATCAATCAGTAAATCTGCCAACCAGCGAAGTCATGTGAAACAGCTCAATACCATCAGCCTCGACAATTGAGAGAACCTCTCATTCTACATTAGATTCCTTCTGAGTAATGGTGCAAGATCACAACCAGTATATCCTGCTGATTGAATACTTCACCATTTTCCCTCTTGTGAGGCAAGCCAAAGATATCACTGGTGCACTTGTTGGCACATTAAATGCCATATTCAAGCGTTTGCTTTCCTCAACAAATTGAATGTGACAAAAGTTTAAGTACAGTAGTGCACCCTTCTAAGACATGTGCAAGAAAGGGAATTTTCAGCATATTATTCCTCTCCTGACTGCCTTCACTCCAATACTTTTGTAAAATACACTGTTCATATGGTGAAGTCCATGATCACCAAATGCAAAGCTACGGGCCAAGATTTTTGAATTGCCATGTTAAATCTATGTGCTACTATTCCTTAAGGCAATGGTTACCCTGATCAGTAGCTCCCATTTTAGAAGAAAGATGTTACAATAGTCAAATGCTATGACAAAACGCATGACTTATCGATTTGTACTCAACCAGTCATCTGTCATGTAAGATGATGAAATAACTCCACAGTGGCTGGTATCCTGTCACCAAGTCACCATTTATTTACACGTGGGAAGTCCTTGATACTGATCTAGCTCCTTCAGAGCCAGCTCTCAGGGTGTGCAGAATCCCTGACCTTCCTGATTATATCTGTCATCTAGGACTCCCTGATTGGACCAGATTAACATCCCTAATCAGGGAACTCATATTCTATGAGTTCTATGTCGCTGCCCTCATTACAATCACTACAGATGATGTTTTGATACTGAAAATATCACATCAGACAGCAACTATACATTTATAATGAACAATACACTTCCATCCTCAGAGACAACAGCATACCACAGAATGACGCTACAGCAAAGAAGGGCATTGCTTGTCATTGACTACTCAAGTGTTTCCTTTCTTCCTGGTGGTGGAAATTGAATAAAGATTTGTACACCTTGTGTCTTTCATGGTGTCTCACACCAGCACACACCCAAAAAGTAACAAGACAAAGAAAAGAAAAAAATATATAAACAGGAGAGAAAAAAAAGAGAAAACAAAAATGAAGCTACAGCCAAGTCTTTATTAAGGACTTTACCTGGTCATATTGCATGTCTACTGATGTGTTATCTTAATGAATAGAGTTAAATGGACTAATAACCTCACATATATTACCAGAATAAGTTTTCCACTCTGTAAAGAGAGAAGGTAGGATGCTATACTGTTGTACAGAACTCAGGAGGCACTATACTTTTAAGATAGCTATATGATATCACAACATGTGGCATTCTGTATTATCGATTTCTATCTTACTCTCTGTATAATTAGTCCGTCAGTTAGTTAGCAAACAGCCAGCTAGTCAGTCAGTCAGTCAGCCGGTCAACTATATATATCACATGATAATAACTTCAGTAATTATAGCACTCAGATTGTATACATACATTTGAGTCATATGACTTTACAATATTAGTTCTTAATAAACTTCTAAATATCAGAATCAATTGGAACCCATGTCTCTGTGGTTTCTGTTGCATGGACTAGCATATAGGAAACTGTACCACATCACTTCCCTTCTCTGAAGAAAAACAACCTCAGTTTCACTAATCTATCTATGTACCTAAAAGCTATCATCCCTGATAAGCCTCAGAGTCTCTTTATTAAGGACATCTATAAATCCCACTCCTAATTATTATCTATTGACCAAAGCTGGAAATGCAATTGGATGAATATGCGGTAAGGGCAAGGTTGGAGTCAGCCATGCCTAGTAAATGAGCAGGTGACACATACTGATCCAGGCTCAGAAATCAGTAATCCCAAATGGATTTGATATCGATTTTCTAAGTACTAAATCCTGAGTAATTTTTCAGCAAGCAGTTAAAGCTTTCAGGAGAGGAAGGGAATGGAAAGAATGGTAGAGCAAAACAAAAACAAATATGTGACAGAAGGCCACACATATCATTGGTTCAGATGCTGCAAATCACTGAGAATAGATGAACAATGATGGTTCTGCATCCTCTTCGAAAATAAGGGCCTGACATTGCAAGGTGCCCCATCTAGTGGCACATCTAGGATGGATCCCAAGTGTTGCATAACCTGAGACCATCTGTTCAGGAATCCAGCACTCTGTCTTTTGGGCTGCAATTCCTTTTCCAAGTGATGCTGCAATTCATTATAATTGACATTGTCTTCCAATCCATTGAGTAAATGTAGAGTATTAGCCTTCCAGCATCTGCTGAAGGCAGCACAGTATGACAGCGACATATCTTTAAGGATGAACTGTTCACAAAAGCGATGTACAACAGCAACCATTTGGAGCAGCGCCCAGCAATTTCTACATACATTATGTTACATGCTGATGACATAAAATCATCACAGAAGATAGTTTGCTCAGCCACAGCTTCTGCACTAAATTTAACAGCCATGAACCCTCAGCAATGCTGGCAAGAAGCTTCAGTTACAAAATCTCAGCTGTGCAACACCAAGGTTGTTTTCAACTCTATCAGGTTAACCCTGTCAAAGTCAGGACATATGAATGAAAGAAGTTGCTCTTCAGAGATTTGGAATGTCAAATTTCAAAATATTCTTGTTAACGCAATGACAAGCTGTTAATAATAGGAATTCAAACATTTATTTTAAGCATTTTCTCTTGCGCCTTTTTCAGTTTTAATGAAGCCTGTGACCTCTTCAAAGCATTTGCTGCAAAAGTAAATAATAATAATTTGAGTATTGTTATCCTGTTCTATTGTCACCTGAATGGTTTCACTTTGGGACAAGTTCCACTGGCACCTTGCTCTGGTGATCACTCTCTTTAGAAGGAGAGATTTTTCTGACTAAAACAAATATCATTTCTCCCTGCTGATGTTTAACATTTGCACTGGGCTAAAGAAACGCGATTTCTTTATGATTAATTCACACATGTGGAATGAGGGGAGCATTAATACACGGACTTTTGAAGCTCGAGTCCAGAGGGACCCAAACAAACATGAGGTCTCAAGTGGCACCGAAAGGCATTGCTCTAATTTCAACTGTGCTGCCTGTCTTCTGAAGTAAATTTGGTTGAAGCAGCAAAGTTAACGCATTAATAACTGTTGATGGGTGGCACAGTTGTACATTGGGCAAGAGGGCATTGTTAAAGTTTCAAATTGCAATAGATTGTCAGTTAGCCTACAGCATTAAAATGATAAAGAAATATCACGGAGAGTGCTGGAGAAAATGTTGACTGTTGACAAAGTAATGTAATCAAACACGAGTTGAAAGGAAAGGAAGATATCTTGGTTATGATTTCTATCAGGCTTTTTATGTGACATCATTTATCTGGCTTGTTACATGGCATCCTATTTTCAGTCTTTAACATTGCATCATCTGTTTATGTGACATTCCCAACAGGCTATTTAAATTACATCTGCTAAGCTATTTACATGCAGCCTCTATAAAGCCATTTCTGTCTCTATATTTCACCCATAAATACACTTGTAATTTATTATTGCTTTAGTCACAGCAAAGAAAATTGAATTTTTGAAAGAACCTTAACAAAGTCAACATTTCAGATATTATCTGTAAAGGAGTCCATCTATACGCTAGCAATAAATGTACAACCTAGCCTGATGACTGAAGTAAAGGGGAAAGGAAAGGCAATTTCTTTTATTCAATGTAAAATTGTATTCTCACCAAAGATTTCTTCAATTTTTAAACTTTACTTATTTTGCATTTGAAATTGAAAATCACCCTACATTGTTATTTAATACAAGTGGTTAGCACTACATATGCAATTAAATATGAAAATATCCTGCACACCATACTTTCCTTCAAGATAATAGAACATAACTTATTAACATTAATTAATACCCCTGTCATATCTAGTTTCATATAATTCCCATTATCTGAACCTTAACAAACAGAAGTGATTTTTAAAGAATGCTTGTCCCGACTATAAAATCTTATTATGAGGAACTTGATTAAATTAACTATATTTACAAATTAGTCTAGCTTTTAAACATGTATAGTATAATCTTCTTCATATGTCTTGAATGAAACTTGACCGTAAGTCCAAGTAGCAACAAGGAAAATAGCACTAAGGGCAGCTTGCCTTTAAAGTCAGAATAATGATTAATGAGACTAAATTTTAAAATATCCAATAAGAGCAGCCCGCTGAATTACAAAATCAGGGAAAGGCACAACTGTGTTTAAAACCAGTTTTTGTATTGTTGCACTTGGTATTATAGTAGCACTTTTATTGATTAACTATTAGCATGATAATTATTAAAATTATACACAAATTGCACATTCAATCATCACAAGAGTCTTGAATGACTTCATCATACCTCTGCCCCCTTGTGGATGCAGTGTGTAAAGAAATTATTAGCAGATTGTAAATGAAGTTAATTGGAGCCCACAGCATGAATGTGCTTCATTATACCCTTGACCATGACATATAATTAATCATTACCTGTTTGAGGGAAATGCACATCTTTCATGGGAATTTTATTTTATAGGACTCACTCGAGGATTTTTCAGTAATACACTGAATTATATATGTAATCGTTATGATTTGTTTCGCTAAGTAGCTATTAATCATTTGTTTCCCAGTAGCTAGATAGCTGCATTTCTGCACATTCATGTAGTGCTTTGTGTTCCCACTAAGTTGTGCTTGCAACCAATGAACAACATTTTGTCTGTTTCTTGTGGGATGACTTCTATCCTGATGATTTGCTTACTCAGCAGGTTGAGGAGAAACTAACTGAGCAACTGAAATTCATTTTGATCCTCACTGAGTTTAATATAAGTGACTGGGGAATTGAATCTGGCCTCGTTCATTCCTAGTCCTGTATTGGCAGATAATCGATTGGTCCTGGTGAGGAATTGAAGTTGGAATATATCCTCAGCATATAGGTATCAGTCTTAAAGTTACCTTTGGGCAACACAGTGGCTCAGTGGTTAGCACTGCTGCCTCACAAAGCCAGGGACCCATGTTAGGTTCCAGGCTTGGGTGACTGTGTGGAGTTTGCATATTCTCCCTGTGTCTGCATGGGTTTCCACTAGGTGCTCCAATTTCCTCCCACAGTCCAAAGGTGTGCAGGTTAGGTGGACTGGTCAAGCTGAACTGCCCCATAGCGTCCAGGGATTTGCAGGCTAGGGGGATTATCCATGGGAAGTGCAGTGCTACAGGGATGGAGTGGGATGCACTTTGGAGGGGTGGTGTAGTCTTGATGGGCTGAATAGCCTACTTCCACACTGTAGGGATTCTATGATCTCTGTCCCACTATTTAATTTAAAGCAGCATTCCATACTATATTTGTAAAAGATTTACTGTCCTGTATAAAATCACCCTTTTTCTTGCAGCCTACATTCCCTAAGTCTTTCCATAATATAGATCTATGACATTTGGAATTGAGTCTTCTCTGTGCTGTATCCAGTACTTGGGTTTCTCCAATGTTCCTTGGCAACCAAGACTGAGCAGGTCTGACACAGTAGATAGTGAGAGGATGCTTTCCCTTCAAGAGAATCTAGAATCAGGGGGCATAGTTTCAAACTAAGATGTCTACCATTTAAGACAGAGCTGAGGATGAATTTCTTCACTTAGAGCTTTGAACCTTTGGAATTCTTGGTCCAAGACATCAATGGTGGTTGAGTTACTGAATATATTCAAGACTGAGACAAAGAGATTTTTAAACTGTAGGGGAGTCACGAGTTATGAGGAACAAGAAGAAAAGTGGGCTCAGGACAAATTATATGATGATAAGATGTGGGCATTGCTGACTCAGCCAGCATTTAGTGCCCATCCCCAATTTCCCATGGGGTAGTTAAGAGTATTGCTGTGAACCTGAATATAAAACTAGTAGGGTCATAATTATCTTTTGATATTCAATGATATCAGCAATGGAATTTCTACAGGTTGCTCTTTATTAATCTATTTTCTGTTTCTGTTTGAAGTGTCTAGTCTGTATTCAACAGAAGTAAAGACAAGCAGCTTGAACTTGAATAATTAACAACTTAGCTGACGTGAATTCATTTCTGTTGAAGAAATTAAGCTAACAGAGTTTCTTTATACTTCGATAGACATTAGGATAATGGTCTGCAGCAATCCTGTTTGCTTTGCATTTTCCTGCAAACTACTCTTACAGCTGGCTGCAACTAGGCATCACAAATGTGTCTTCTCAAAGCTGCCAGCAGAATGTCCACTTGTGCGAAACATCACTAGGTATCCAAGTCTGTTGAGCAATACACTTTTTAAAAAATGGAAGTAATTGTTGTGTGCAGCATGCAATATAGTTCAGCTCGCGGGACAGAGCAGGATAATTTTTAACCAGGAAGACACAATGGCCAGAATAGATTAATTCACCTCGGTAAATTTTCTGTGTTTCTAAGAGTTGACTTAACTCCTACGGTATCTGAATTGATTTGATTTTGTTTGAAGTCAGCTGTGAATAAGCATTTTTTGAACCAGTGTGTGATGTTAATCAGTCTGACAGAAATTACCCCTCACCTTTGCCTCGAAGCTAGAGCCTGTGTCTCACTGATCCAATGAATTTGTATTTCTTTTATTTGCTGCTTATCGGTCAGAAATTCAAAAACAAGTACAAAGTAAAGATAATTTATTGGGCACAGATAAACAATTAAAATAAGTATTTATGAGATGACCTTAAAATTTGCTTCTGAAATTGTCAGTGTTTGCACTGAGTGTTGTTTCATGTCAGAAGTTTGATTATGGTTGATTGATCTTACAGTTTCACCACAGTTAAATGCATTATCTTTGCTACTCTTGAAGTTAGCAGGGTGAATTGTGTCGTCGCTTATTTGCTGTAAATTGTAGAATGTCACAAATGACCATAACCACAGCTTGATCTTAACATTGCCTGACCCACAGCACCATAGTCTTCAGCCCAGGCAGGGCAGGGAGGCAGGTTCTGAATCTACTCCAGCTAGAATAGGAGTTAAACTCCCTGCTGTCCACCAACAAGCTGATCCACAGCAGCCAACTGGCTCCAAACGAGCGGCAACATAAACTTTACTGTGCTTGTTGTAGTCTCTGAAGTCTCTTTTCTAACCTACAGTCTTCTCAGCTAGTTTTCTTTTCCCTCTCTTTATCCTTTTCTCTCTCCTGAAACTCGACTTCCACCTTCTCTCTGACGTTCAAGTCCATAAAGTTTCATTTCAACCTGCTTCATTTCTTTCTCATGTTCAAGCTGTTTTAATTATAATTTAATTCTTGCTAACTCCAGCAACTAGTCACTCCGTGTATGTAGGCCCTCCTGCATTTCTATCAGTCCCAGATGCTTTGACAATATTTCAATGACCTGCACTTTCTTAATTCTGGCAGGCAATTCCATCTGAAATTTATTGGCAATTTTTTAAGCTTGACTTTTAGTAAGTTTTGTAAATCCATTTGCCATTGGGAAATGAGAAAATGCTAGTGTCCAATATTAAGGAAGAAATGGCAGGACTTGGAGAAAAGTTTAACACAATCAAAGTCAACGTGGCTTTGTGAAAGTGAAATTGAGTTTGACAAATTTGCTCAAAATCTTTGACAAAATAACAAGCAGAGTTGACAAAGGGAAACTGGAAGACGTAGTGTATTTGGAGTTTTGAGAATGTATTTGATAAGGTGATTGTATAATGTTCATATAATTGGTGGTAATGTATTAGCATGGATAGAGGATATATCCTTTTAAAACATCAAACACACGAGTTAATTCATGGAAAAGGGCAGACAAAACAAACAGACCACATTTTCAAGGTGCAGAACAAAACCTCTGGTGCATTTTAGTTACACAGCTGCATTCAACTTCTGTTTTCCAGTTTATAGTTCAAAAGGAAAAATATATTGGCCCCTCATAATGTTGAACCTGTTTGACTGTGTTATGAATGCACCTTCCTTGCCATCAAGTCCTGGAGCGAGACTTGAACCTGAAGTTTCTGACTCAGACACAGGGATGCTAGGACACCTACTTTCTTGACATTAAATCTTCTTTTAATGGAGAAAACATGAACCACAGAATGCATTATGGAAGGACTAGACTTGAGATAGAGAAGAAACTACACAAAATGCTGCATAGTGGTTAGCACTGCTGCCTCACTGCGCCAGGGAGCCGGGTTCAATTCCAGCCTCAGGCGACTGTCTGTGTGGAGTTTGCACATTCTCCCTCAATCTGTGTGGGTTTCCCTCAGGTGCTCCGGTTTCCTTCCACAGTCCAAAGATGTGCAGGTCAGGTGGATAGGCCATGCTAAATTTCCCATAGTGTCCAGGGATGTGTAGGTTAGGTGGGAAATGCAGAGTTACAAGGATGGGGGGGGGGGGTTGGGGCTGGGTGCAATGCTCTTTGGAGGGTCAGTGTGCACTTGATGGGCTGAATGGCCTGCTTCCACACTGTAGGGATTCTATGAATTAGATTTTAAGGAAGCCTTTCAAGGTGGGGTAAGTTAGAGGACACTGGGAGAGTGGTGGCTGCAGCAGAGATCTGTTGTTACAAGGTAAAAGTTCATCAGGGAACTATTGTCTAAAGGATGTTGTTCCTGTACATATGGCCTAAATCATTTGGAAGAAGTTGCCCAACTTGTGCTATCAAGAGAGGAACAGGAACCAGCAAACAAATTGGCGAGTCAAACTTGGCCACTTTGTTTATTACAACTGAAAATGAGTTCAATGAATTTTCATCAGATCTTTTTATGAAACAGTGAAAATCTCAATGATTCTGCTTTGAAACATGTGAGAACTCAACATCAATTGATGGATTTGCATTCCACCCTGGGCTGAAAGTGTCAGGATTTTCAATAAACTGAATCATTCAGGGAAGATGGCAGATATACAACCTCTGAGAACTTCTTGAATTAATGGCAGTCAGTTTTACTTGGACTGGAGCTAAGGGAAGATCTTAACAAGGGAGGGAAGGTAGCAAATGGATCCAGCTTATGTCATTGCAAGTTTTTAAAAATTATTTGGGACGGGGTGAGTCTCCTATGGAGAATGAGGTCTGGGACGGAGAGATTTAATTTTTGGTGATTTGTCAAAATCTGTTCCAGTCTTAGTCTGATGTGTGATCAAACTATACTCACTTGTATTAAAGCGCATCTGAAAAAAATGCATTTTTAGTCAGATAAGATTCTCTATCTGGCTTTGGATATTTGTTCCACTTCACTGGGGTAGCCCACTGATAATCAAGTTCCACTATTCCTAGAGTCATCAGAAAAGTTTAACAATGTTATCAAAGTATGTAAAGTTTCAGATTTATCTCAGATAGACCCAGTTGAGCAGAAAACATGGACCAGTTTTCTGTTCTTAATGAGAATGACTATTGAATAGATTCTAACCACAGGCAAACTAATATGAACTGGTGACATACGGAGTCATAGGTTCATGCAGCACCGAAACAGAGTCTTTGGTCTAACCATGTTCCCAAACTATACTAATCCCACCTACCTGCACTTGGCCCATATCCCTCCAAACCTTTCTTATTCATGAACGTATCCAAGTGTCCTTTAAACATTGTACCTGCATCCATCAGTTTCTCTGGCAGTTGGTTCTATACATGAACCACTCTCAGTGTAAACATGTTGCCCGTCCTGTCATTTTTAAATCTTTCTCCTCTCACCTTAAAAATATGACCCCAGGTTTTGAACTCCTCCACCCTGGGGGAAAGAGTCTTGTCATTCACCAAACCTCAAGAAGGTCACCCCTCAACCTCCTACATAACTATTGGTTAAATTTCTAACCCCACTTCTAAAATATCCCTACACACGCAGACGGACAAATTAAATTGGTGTTGTGAGTGGAAGGAAAGAAAAATACTGGGGTAACAGGTCAACGGCATCCGTCCTCGGGATTTAATGAGTAGTTCCTTTTGTTTATGAAATCCTGCAATTCTATGATCTTTTACTTCAGCTTCTCCCACTTTTTCACAGGAAGCACAGAACAACTGGTTCATGAATTATTAAGTCCTTGATTTACTGGTTAAAAGAGATGCGGAATGGAATATTGAATGCTCTGATCTGTATTGCTGAGTTGTACACCAGGCAGTATATTTATCATTATAGAATGCATCGTTTAATTTTCTTGGATTACAAAAACTATAACTGTTATTGCACTCTTTGATTTACAAACTCCTGGGCAAAACTCATTTTTTGGTCCCTACTCATTTGCAAATATTTCAATACCACCGCTAATCTAATGTGAGAGATGAATTCCACTGATTGTAAGGAATTGAGAGTATAACTCAGAATTAAAACCATATTACAATTCAAAATTGAGCATTTAGCTAAGTGAAACCTTCTGTTGGAAGTTAGGAATTCAGTAGTGGCGTTGGAAGAGATGGTGAGTGTTTTGGGAAGATAGACCAGTATTTTGGGATGGCACTAGGGACTTATCTTAATCTACCTCCACCCCTAGATGGCAGGAGGCAGTACAAGTATATTCCTAGCTGAAAGTATTGTGGAAGAAATATACAGTGGGTGACAGTTCAAACAGCTGTTGCTAGGGGCTTGACAACTATTAGTGGCCCCCATTACAGGATTAGTTTTCCAAAAGGAACCAGTACCAGTACAATACATGCGCAGTAAAAGTAGCACTTAGAAATGTAACTAATTGGTGTTTGCTTGATGGGACCTGAGGAGTAGCAAGCATGCTCCATCCCCTATCTCATCTAAAGAATGTGGACCACCATTCCCAATTCCAACTAGAACTACTCTCCTTTGTTCTCCTTCTCCTCCTCAATCCCCCATTCCAGCCTCCTATTATTTCCTTGTCTTCTTCACCTCAATCTCAGCCTTCAACCCTCCAGACCCCTGGCCTCATATCAATCATCCCCTGCCACCCAAATGCCTAAATTGCTCCGCCCACCATTTTCACTCACCTCTGACCTTCTCCACTTACCTGGCTGACCCCCAACCCACCTTCTCACCACCTGGCCTCTGAACTCCAAAACCGCATCCTCCCAACTCCCCAGTCTCTAACCTACTCTCCATCCACCCTCCCCTTGCCTGTCTTTCCACCATCCTCTCTGTAACATAACTGGAGTGAACATGTTAATGGTAATAATTTGGTGTTGATGCAACGTTGATGTCAACAGTCACACCCTTTTGAAATTCCATAAAGGGAGGAATGGAAGGAATTTTCTTGAGAAGTCACTCAATATCTTGTTCAATGGAATGTAAATAAAGAGCTTTTAGGATCTACTGAGAGTCTGGTAATAGTTACTCTGAGATAATGTAAAGACAGAGATGGAGCAGGCTCCAATACGAACAGGAGAAAGTGAGGTCTGCAGATGCTGGAGATCAGAGCTGAAAATGTGTTGCTGGTAAAGCGCAGCAGGTCAGGCAGCATCCAGGGAACAGGAGAATTGACGTTTCGGGCATAAGCCCTTCTTCAGGAAGAAGGGCTTATGCCCGAAACGTCGATTCTCCTGTTCCCTGGATGCTGCCTGACCTGCTGCGCTTTTCCAGCAACACATTTTCAGCTCCAATACGAACAGTCCAGCTAAGTAAAGCAGCCATGAGAGTGCAGTAAGACACCTAATGCCTGCAGACTCCTTGAGAGTCATGAATCCATGACAGTGTATAACATTGCGGGCTTAGGTACATGAAGCAACACTATCCATCGTGACTGCAAAATGAGCACAATCCACTTGCCAGCCACACCACTAGCTCCAAGACCTCACACATCTCTGAAGGCCCAAATTCTAATTGAATAAAACGTTCATTTTAATTCACTAGAGTAGCAGAATTCAGTGGAAATTAACCTCCTTATAAAATGGTTTTCAAAAGTTTGGAAAAGAGTAAGAGTGTCCGTGATTGCAACATCCTTATGTGACGCAGTTGCTGGCTCTCTCCACAAGATGGCATCCATTGCCTTCATCGCAGGCCTTGCAAAAACAGAGGTGGGTGAACTGGTGTCAGATTTTCCAACTGAAAATGACAGTTCTGAACATGATGATAAAGGTGCAATTCTATAATTGCAAACACACACTTATCGTTTTCCATTACTTAAATCATTCAAACGGACCCTTGACTGCATTAAAATAAAAGGACAAATCCTGTGAAACATCAGCCCAAGAGACAGGCAGCCTTTGCAAGTTAATTGTTACTAATTAATTTCTGGACAGAAATACTGCATCTGTTAATTACTCTTTCACAGAAGTAGAGATACAGCATGGTAGGTATATTTAAAGATTGTCAAGATGCTCAACCCTATGTTGCTCAGCCCCTGAACCCTATGTGCCTTAAGGTGAAAGGTAATGAGATTTACTAAAAAATACAAGTCCTGCTTCTCTCAGAGTGTTAAAGGTCTGGACTCATTAACTGATAGATTGTTGGGTGGTTCTGGGGTTCCCTGCCAGCTCTGAGCTGCTGCAATGTCTAGGTCAGAGGGGGAGGAGGGATTTTTTTCAAAAAAAGAGCTGGGTTCTCAGTGTCCTTGGAGAGGGAGCAATGACCCACCAATAACCTTGAACTTTGTGAGACAGGTGGGCACTATAGGGCTGGAGTGTGTTACCTAACCCTCCAACAACAGATTGATTCAATCCATCCCTTGCTTCCTCCGCTTTTAGATTTTCATTACGCTACGCAGACCCTGGTGAGCAGTGTCTGTAATTTGTTCACTGGGTGTTTGGTCTAATTGGCAATGGGTTTGTTTTATTAGAAACAAGAGCTAGGTTCTTCCTCTGTGGGTATTAATTGATGACCTGTCAAGTTAGATGACTTGGCAGTTTTCAAAATGAAAAAGAGCTGTGTTCTTTGATAACAAAGAAAGCTTGGCTTCTTATCAGTGAGGGCTAGGGGCTTCTGGCTGGGGACAGGATCAAGAAGTGAAGGCTAGAAACTGGTACTTGTACTGCACTGTAGTTCAACAATAAAGCCGTTGTAAATCATGGAAAGCTGCCTGATTCAGTCTTCCTTTTAAACAAAAAGATGGTGATTTTGACAGGTTCTGACAATGTGTGGTAGACAAGCAGGAGGTTGGAAGGACACAGCAAGCCAGGCAGCATCAGGAGGTGGAGAAGTCAGAGTTTCAGGTGTAATTCTTCCTCAGACCCGCCTGCCTGGTCCATTTGTCAAGGAACCTGCTCACACCAGTGAATATCTGGCTGGAAATTTGGAGCTTGTTGAGGCATTGCTGTTCAGACATAGCCAGGAAGTTTCTCCTCTGCTTGTAAACTCTGTGTTGGGGGTATTACCTCGTGTAAGTTTGAGCTCTTTGCTCGCTTGTGTTCTCTTTTGGAGCCATAAGCGGGTGGGGCAAAATGCTGCTGGTGTTCCTGTTGATGGTTGCTGCCCACCATGGTCCTCATCTAAAGATCCACCCTTGACTGAGGAGTGACAATTGGAACATGTGGATCTAGCATGCAAAGTAGTAAAAATAACCTCAAGGGCACTCATCAGGTTGTGTAAACCAAAACCATTCCCTTGGGCAAGGGAACAAGGCGCGAGATGCCAATAATTAAAGCAAAAGAGAAAATGCTGGAAAAACTCAGCAGGTCTGACAGCATCTGTAAGGAGAGAAAATAGCTGATGTTTCGAGTCTACCTGACCCTTTGTCAAAGCTAAAAAAAAGGGAGAAATAGGGAGGTATTTATACTAGGCTGAGAGAAGGTGAGTTATGGCTCCTGAAGCAAAGGTAGCAATAAAGAGGTGATAATGACAGTGCATCGAGAGATTACAGGGAGATTAGGAGCTGTGAATGACCAAGGCTGAAGCAAAAGGTGATGAGAGAGTGGGGAGCGAGAGAAAGAGAGATAATCAAGAAATAAGAGGTACAGAACAGTGAAAAAATAAATAAAAAAGATAAATAAAATAAATGAAATAAAATTATGGAGCAGAATGAAAACAGAGGCTTCGAGATGGGATAATCATCTGAAGTTGTTGAATTCAATGTTGAGACCGGCAGGCTGTAACGTGCCCAGTCGGAAGATGAGATGCTGTTCCTCCAGTTTGCGTTGAGCTTCACTGGAACATTGCAGCAGGCCAAGGACAGACATGTGGGCATGGGAGCAGGATTGTGTTGAAGTGGCAAGCTACGGGAAGGTCCAGGACCTGATTGCATACAGACCGAAGGTGCTCTGCAAAGCGATCAAAGCGTTTTGTCTCTCCGATATAGAGGAGACCACACATTGGGAGCAACGAATGCAATAGACTAAATTGAAAGAGATACAAGTGAAACGCTGCTTAATCTGAAATGAGTGTCTCAGGCCTTGGATGGTGAGCATGGAAGAGGTAAAGGGGCAGATATTGCACGTTCTGCGATTGCATGGGAAGGTGTGATGGGAAGGTGCTGTGTGTGATGGGAGAGGTTGTTAGGTGTGATGCGAAGGTGCCGTGTGTGATGGGAGAGGTGTCAGGTGTGATGGAGGAGTGGACTAGGTTGTTCCAAAGGGAACGATCTCTGTGGAATGCAGACAGGGGGAGGGAAGGGAAGATGTGCTTAGTGATGGCGTCGTGTTGGAGTTGGCGAAAATGGCTGAGGATTATTCTTTGTATGTGAAGGCTGGTGGGGTGAAAGGTGAGAACAAGAGGGACCCTATCCTTGTTCTGGGAGGGGAAGGAAGGGGTGAGGGTCATGGCGCGGGAGATGGACAGCACGCTGTCAAGAGCCCTGTCGACAACTGTAGGTGGGAAGCCACGGTTGGAGAAGAAGGAGCACATTTGGAAAGTGGAAAGTGTCTCATGGGAGGGGTTTCCATCACTCTTGAGGGTTTCAATAAGGTTAGAGGCGGAAGTCAATCAGTCACTATCAGCCACAATTTCAGCTGTTTTAATTTGCTTTTATCCAATAATTAAAGCATTCCTTTCACTCGATAGTTCAAGGTCCTCAAATCCCACTACCACCTCACCTTGATTTCTCCAAAATGTTTTACAAAGTGCAGGAAACCTGCGCACACCCAATGTCCGAATTAAAGAAATGAGAACCACATATTTCAGTTGCCAACCCAACTATCTCATGGGAGGGGTTTCCATCACTCTTGAGGGTTTCAATAAGGTTAGAGGCGGAAGTCAACCAGTCACTATCAGCCACAATTTCAGCTGTTTAAATCTGCTGTCCAACTGTAAAACTATCCGTTTTGTCGGGTTTAAATTCTGCCTCCAGCCACTAGCCACCCCATCGTCCTCCACCCAACCCCTGGTCGTCCACCCACCTTAATCCTGCAGGGATACAACATTTTGAAGAATCATTACAACAAGTTACAGTTGTGAGAAAGAGAGGACTGCAGATGCTGGAGATCAGAATCAATAAGGTGTGTTGCTGGAAAAGCACAGCCAGTCAGGCAGCATCCAAAGAACACGAGAGTCAACGCTTCAAGGTTAAGCTCTTTATCAGGATTGCAGTTGGACTATGCTTTCCATTTTGCTGATTCTAAGGTCAACGTTCACTGAAAGTGTGAGATATCAGAGTTTCAATTTTAGTTCTTCTAATTGGGCATTGTGCAGAGTGCAGCAGAGCCCAATCATTTCTGCAGGCATTTTTTTTAATTTACTCAAGCATCTCCAAATTTCTCAGAGCCTCCACAGAATGATTTGTTTTCCAACACATGAAATTGGAATGGGATACTTTGCTTTCTGATCTCCAGCCAAAACCCACAACACAGATCATGTGGTCTCCAAGACTGCAGGTTATGTTAGTGAGCAACTTCAGTATCCCGAAATGACGCTGATTATTTCACATGAACTTAAGTCACAAGAGAAATGACTAACTGCAATACATGGTTATAATCTCCCTATATATTTGTGTCACAATATCTGCTTTACCAGCATTGTAGAATGATTGCATGCTATCATTTACCAATAATCACTGCAGATAGATTTTAATCTGGAACATGAGGCAAGCATATGGGGCTAGTGGATTCATCATCAGGCTTGCTAACCGGAGATCCATCTCCTTTGAACTCTTGCAAATAATTAGACATGGCAAGCTCCTTCCAGACTCAGCTTCAATAACACACAGCTGTTGGTGGTAGATTGAAGTCATTAAGTTGTCAGATCACAGCAAAGTGCCCAATGGAACACATATGCTTTTGTCCAAACTCTTCGATCAGGACATTTTGCAAGAATACCAATTAAGGGGGAAACTGACATTTTTGCAGCATGAGAGGAGATTGGTTGGCAAGAGGACTCCATGTATTGCTGTGGAGAATGCAGCCATTAATGCTGATTAAAACTTCACTAAAGCCTGTCTATTAACTGTTAGTCATCATTAATGGCTGCATCCAAGGCAACGCTTCTACCCAGGTGTGTTGTTGGGTCTCTGCCCAACTGAGAAGACAATCAAACAGTAAATTCACCTCCGTACCTCCAGGCTAGGGAGCTGAGAAAATTAATTAGAGTCTTGATAACTTCTGGGAATTAATTGTGAATGTTACATCAGACTCACCTTTACTGTAATATTCTGCTAATATTCACGGTCTTGTTTCACACATGAAGAATGCTCACCTGGGGAGGTTTACTGGATATGTCCTTTGCTACAGTAGCAGTTCTAAATAAGGACTAGGAATCAACATAGGCTTGGTGGGCCAAAGGACCTGTTCCTGTGCTATATTGTATCATATTATACCCATATTATATTACAACCAGCTTGAGGAGGGATAAATCGGCTATCATTCTTTCAACCTTCTCAGTTGGCTATAGCAAATATATAACAATCTTATTTAGTACATAGCTATACATCATTTCAATAAAAATATAATTGAGTAGTTCACCAGATACAACAAAGGAACCAATTATGACAGTTTCTTAAGTAGAAGGGAAAGGAATTTTATTATTTGCAAACCTTATACAAATAACAGACGCAAGTCAAATACACACACACAAGCACAAGTACAACATTTAAAAGGAGATAACATCCTGCGATATAATGCTTCAATTGAACAGAGAACAGAAAGGTCTAGGGGGAAGATTGTGGGGGTGGGGTAGTCTGGTCCAATTGTGGTGGAGGATGAGGAGATGGTTCAGACAAGTTGCAGAGGAAACTTTAATTTTGGCTTCTAGGGTTTGGATGAAGCACACAAACCTGTTGCTTTTGGCCCACAAGCAATGCTGTAAAGATCTTCAGGTCATGGATTTGTCCCTGCTGGGCTTTGTGAGGGCTGGAGAACTCTGATATCTGTAACTAAAATTCAAATAATTTATAAATGAATGTCTGCATCACTATTTATTTAAATAGTTAAAGAACCAACTTGCCTTTTGAGAATATTAATTACCTTCACTCCTCATCTTAACCAGGTTAAGTAACATCACAATTTTAAATTCTCATCTTTGTTTTCAAATTCTTTCATGGGCATACCCCTCTGTAAAGCAGGTTGTAATGTTTTTTCTCATTAAATGCACAATATAAATATATGTTGATGTTTTCTTCAAAAGCCCAGAGCTCGCCAGCCACTACCCTGTCCTGTTATCTCCGATGTTAACATCCATGTGTGTGAATGCTCTGCTCTGACTATTGGCCATGAGGACAATTTGATACAATTCCAGCACCTTATTTTGACTCAGTCTATTTGGAAACACCGCCGGTGTAGTCCTGCTTTTGTTCCATTCCAAGTCTTATGGTTACAGCCTTCAACAGATTCCACACAATATTATACTAAACATTTCGAATAGAAAGCTTCCAGTAAAATCGCAACTCCATCGAAGGACAGCAATGTATGGATATGTTTTTATCCTCCTTGCTTTTACAGAGACACCTTAGCTAAAAGTAACATTCAAATAGGTTTCAATTATTAATTCAGTGGCGTCAGTTTATTCAGGCCTGATTTCAGATGTATAAGATGTCTTTAAGCTTTCAATCTAGACTATTCAAGTTTCTGAAGCAGCTCTGTAGACTCATTGATAATTTTTTGCATATAAGTCAGCAATTCTGTTTTCCTGAGAAAATTGGTAGGAACTACCTGATCACTAGGAAATGGGAATTGAGCAGTCAAAGCCACAGTCTTAACGTAAAAATCCTTGAGGCCAACTTTTGCCCTTTGCACTAATTTGGTTGACAACAGCTGTTAGACTGTGGATGAAGGGCTTTTGCCCAAAACGTCGATTTCGAAGCTCCTTGGATGCTGCCTGAACTGCTGTGCTCTTCCAGCACCACTAATCCAGAATCTGGTTTCCAGCATCTGCAGTCATTGTTTTTACCTAGTTGATGTTAACCCTACTGCGAAACCTCTTGCAAGGATGCCTGCCTTGAAGAAGTTTTCCTCCTCTCTCTACAAGAATCTCAGGGAGTCCCACTGCAACTCCCGGGTCATTTCCTCTGCCCTGGAGCTCTTCAACCATGTCGTGAAACAAACTCGCTACCACAGCAACATTTGCTTCCTCAGTGCCTGCCTCCGTAACCAACTCATCCCACATCCTCTTGCAAGGATGCCTGCCTTGAAGAAGTTTTCCTCCTCTTCTACAAGAATCTCAGGGAGTCCCACTGCAACTCCCAGGTCATTTCCTCTGCCCTGGAGCTCTTCAACCATGTCGTGAAACAAACTCACTACCACAGCAACATTTGCTTCCTCAGTGCCTGCCTCCGTAACCAACTCATCCCACACGGACTCCGGACCACCTTTAAACCAGCAGAGTTCGGACCTGAACAGGACAAACAGTACAGACTACAGATTCAAAAACACCAGCAACAGTTCTCCTTCAAGATCCTCCGCTCCACGCTTGCAGCAATGCGCCGGCACCTAACCTCTCTACAGTCAGCCCTGCCTCAGCTGAGGGCCACACTCTCTCAGAATTGCAAAGGACCCACTTTGTACTACATCCACAAGAGAATTCATACTCTCAACAAACAGTATTTCAACTCCATCTCTATTCCTGATAAAGGGCTTTTGCCTGAAACGTCGATTTCGAAGCTCCTTGGATGCTGCCTGAACTGCTGTGCTCTTCCAGCACCACTAATCCAGAATCTGGTTTCCAGCATCTGCAGTCATTGTTTTTACCTTGTTAGACTGTGGAACACTATCCTGGTTACAAGAAAATTCCTTGGTGTTTACAACCTTATGGACCTCTATTGCAGAACGAGACTATTCTTCAAAAGGAAAGAGAGACTTATAAAGCACCCTTACAATCTCAAGACATCCCAAAGCTCTTCACAATCCATGATGAATTGCCACTATTTTAATGTAGGAAAGTCAGCATTTCCAACGCCCCTCCCCCAAGTCCCTCCTCCCTACCTTTTATCTTAGCCTGCTGGACACACTTTCCTCATTCCTGAAGAAGGGCTTATGCCCGAAACGTCGATTCTCCTGTTCCTTGGATGCTGCCTGATCTGCTGCGCTTTTCCAGCAACACATTTTCAGCTCTGATCTCCAGCATCTGCAGTCCTCACTTTCTCCTTCTAGGAAAGTCAGCAGCCAATTTCAGCACAGCAAGATCCTACATACAACATTGTGATATTAAACAGCTATTTGGTTTCAGTGCTGTTGATTGAGAGATCAACATTGACCTGGGAAATAAGCCATGTCTATCTGAAAATTATACTCAGTGACAAATATGACGACTAAGTTTCTACTCCTCTTCAGACTGACAATGCCTTATGTGGCCATCCTGTTTTCTACCATAGTTGTGCAAAACCATTGCAATCTGTTTTGGTCACGGTCAATCAAGTTTGCATAACCGCTCAGATATTTATAGTTAACTGATGTGAAATAAAGCTGAGTTTGCAAAGATATAAAAAGACCAACTGCACTTTATGCTTTATAAACAGAAAGATCAAACAGAAGAATAAAGGAAGTAAATATAAATTTATGCAAAACATTTGTTCAGCCACAGTTATAGCACCATTTGAATCTTTGCGATCAGAACTTCAAGCCATACAGAATGCCCACAGTAGGTCCATTCGGATAGGGTCAAGGTTGTGAAACTACATAAATGGAGGCCAAAAATACCAAGATTCTTTTCATTGGAGCAGGAAAAGGGAACAATAATAAATGTTTTAACAATTACACAAGACTGAATAATGCAAGACTATTTATAATAGCTGCTGAGTCTCAATAATGAATCATCAGTAAGGCAGTGAGGAAAGAGCTTAAGACAAGAATTTTTATAAAAAGGAAATAAAAGCAATATGCTGGAAATATGAAATAAAATCAAGAAATGCTGGAGAAACTGAGCGGGTCTGGCAGCATCTGTGGAGAGGGAAACACAGTTCACATTTCAACTCTGATGTCACTCTTCAGAGCCGAAAGGGGCTGGAAAATGGTGTTTTTTCCACTGCTAATAGAGGGGAAGGACGAGCAAGTGGAAGACATTGTGAGGGTGCACAGAGCACACGCAGTGATTATAATGGTAAAGAAGAGGTAGAGACGTCGAAAGGGTATAAATGAAGGTGCAAAAAAGAGAATATGGGTACACTGTGCTAAGAGCAAAGCCAACGAGAGACAAACATGACACGACCAAGGGGGTGGATGGATGTAACAGAAACGGAGTATAAATATCATACTCTGAAGTTGTGAAACTCAATCTGGAGTCCAAGAGATTGTAAAGTGCCTAAGAGGAAAATGAGGTGCTGTTTGAGTTGAGCTTTGCTGGAACAAAGATTATTTACAAAAAGAATTGTTGGAGCTTCAAAACCATCACCACATGTAATAATTGATGCTATTACATACAGTCATTGAGTCATAGAGATGTACAGCATGGAAACAGACACCTCGGTCCAACTCATCCAAGCCGAACAGATATCCCAACCCAATCTAGTCCCACCTGCCAGCACCTGGGCCATATCCCTTCAAACCCTTCCTATTCATATACCCATCCAAATGCCTCTTAAATGTTGCAATTGCACCAGCCTCCATCACTTCCTCTGGTAGCTCATTCCATACATGTACCACCCTCTGAGTGAAAAAGTTGCCCCTTAGTTCTCTTTTGAAAGAAAATGTAAGACATATTTGAAAGTAGGCTATGAAGAGAAGATATGACAGGAGGATTAATTTTGGATAGTTCCAAAGAGTTGAGTTTAGTTAAAACTTTCTCAGCTGTAAAATTAGAGACAGAAAGACTTAGGGAAGAGATTTAGAGAGTCTGAGAGTGTAGAGAGAGACTATGAGTAGGAATGTGTGTGAGAGAGAGAGAGGCCACCTGTGACAGTGTGCCTGTGAAAGCAAGATGGTGAGAGAGAGAGAGAGAGAGGGATACAGAGGCAGCAAGAGAGACTACCAGTTATGGTATGTGAGGGAGAAAATAAGATTAGTGATCACAGTACATAATAGTGAATAAGAATGCCAGTACAGAAGGTAAAGAGAATGAATGTGACAGAAAATGAGAGCCAGCACATAGCAGTACATGACAATGAGAGGAAAGCTCCATGAGGAAGAGTGTGTTCCAAGCCAACCTGCCCCACATCACGTGGATGACGGGGGCAGGATAACAGTGAGGGGTCCACATCATACCATCCTGTCTGTGATACAATGAGAATGGATACGACAATGAGGTAATGATGCATATATGATATTCATGTGACAACAGCAGTCATGTATGAGAAACTGTGAGGAAAGGATGGACTATTCTCCACCTACAGAGAGTGGCATTGTGTAAAATAACACAAAGAAAAGAAATTGCAGGACCTAATACAGTAAGACAAGAGTCACTCATAGATAAAAGAGAAAATCACAGGCGATGATAAACTATCAAAAAGACAAGGATAACCACTTCTCCAAGGTACAAACTGCAACCCTGAGCCAAAAGCCTTCAGGTGACAAAAGACACCAACTGATCAAAAAGCCCCTTCTTCCTCAGAATCACCTCCAGGGAACATTGATTCCGCCTGTTAACCCAGTTTCTCTCGATACAGATACTATCTGACCTGCTGAGTCTTTTCAACATCTTTTACATTTTGGATTAGTCCTGAACTTGACGTTTGACAGGCAACTGGTGAGTGTAGCAACAGTGTTTAGAATGATGAAGGAAGCAGAAGTGTGACACTAGCTGTTATCGCTCATCTACTCAAACTGACCCCATACTTCCTGATGTGTTGCTAAGGATTGCATGCAGATGGTTCCAATAAAACCTTCAGAGTATACCAGAGGTTGCCATGGGAGCATACATTCATAAAGCTCCCATGTTCACTGCCTATGGACAAGTACATTGTCGTACTGAGGGAGTGCTCCACTTTTGGAGACAAGATATTTCAGATGAGGTGTTAAATCAAGACATCAGACACTCTCTTGGGTGAATGTATAAGGTCCCATGACACTTTTACAAAAAAAAGCAAAGAAATTTCCCTGATACCTTGGCCAGCATTTACCCTACTTCCAAATAATATCACAAACCAATGTAATCTGGTTACCATCACAGTGCTGTTTGAAGTTTAGTAAATTAATAATAGAGACAAGCTGAGTGGTTGCATCAATTTATCATAGAATCATCAGAACTGGGCAACGATGCAGGTTCTCTATCTTAAGCCACCTTTTAAATACCACTTATTTGAATGATGTCCTTTTAATATGTCATACAACACAATGAACCAAAATGTAGGAAAGCTGCTCATATCCAAAACAGAATCTGTGCAACCATTAGAAACTGAAAAAATCAAAGTCATCAAAAACCCCTCTGTTATTCACACATACAATTCTTTACACAGTTCCTCCTCCTTAACAAGCAGAACATCTTACAGACCTCAGCATATGGAAATGTTGGGTGCAGTGCCCTTCTGTATCAAAGGCTTAACATGAGCGTAATCTTTCATTCTATTTTCCATTAGCATGGACTGAGTGTGATTGAGTTGTCATCCAGTGATAGGTGCTACAAGAGGGTAATAAGATGGCACCTTCAGTCAGTATGATATGCAACATGTTCTTGGGATAGTAATGTATAGGGATTGTTGTGGATTTGGCAGTATGGTAGACTGTCACCTTAAGACCTGATTATGTGATGTCAAGATGATGCCATCAGCCATTTTTCGTGGGAAACAGTCTAATCTTGCTGACTGTAGTGTGAACACTTCCCTAAAAATGCTCCAGCCTTGGGTAACTGTCTGTGTGGTGTTTGCACATTCTCTCTGTGTCTGTGAGGGTTTCCCTCAGATACTCTGGTTTCCTCCCACAATTCACAGATGTGCAGGTTGGGTGGAGGGTGGATTGGCCATGTTAAATTGTCTGTAGTGTCCAGGGATTTACAGGCTATGTGGATTGGCCATGGGAAATGCAGGATTGGATGGTGGAGGTGGGTGTAGGTTTGGTTGGGATGCCCTTCAGAGGGTTAGTGTGGCCTTGATAGGCCAAATGGCCTCTTCGTCACTGTAGGGATTCTATGACTCTGTGAAAACTTTGGGCATTGACATGAACATTTTTATATCAGTGCTTTCTTCCGAGTTCTGAACCCTGTCCTGCTGTCATCTCCTTTCCACTAGGAAAGTGTCCACTGGTGGTAGGGCATCTAGCAATGCTTGCTGGTAGTCCGTTGTTTCAATCTCAATAACCTACTGACTGAATCTTGAGGCATACAAGCTTCACTAGCATCGGATTATTTGCAGTTATAAGAAGAAACATCCCAGGCCATGAAGGTGTCTATAAATGAAGTTGTAAGAGGGACATATCTCAGCCATTATCACTGCTGTAAAGTGGAAAGGACAGACTGCCTGAGAAACACACAAGTACAGTTTGGCATGATTTGATAGCATAGGTTCCTGGGTGATAACAGTTGCACAAATACCCACTGGAAAATCTTTGGATCTAAAAGTGTGGCCTTATGAATTAGTCCTACTATGCAATATAATCTACATGGTAGGGAGCATCTAAAGGGATTCCTGACTTCTTAACTTTGCTGGCTGCAACTTGCTGAATAGAAGTCAGAACCCAGACTCCAGATTGAGGTTACAATAGTGGTAAACATGGACTGTTAAATGTTATCTTCCAGCATTTGATTGTTAGACCTGAGACCGTGTATTGATGAAAATGGTTTGAAAAAGTGCTGACCAAAAATGGGTGCTGTGATTATCAAATCACAGATTGAGGCAAGTACCAGAAGTACCATATGGAATATGAAAAGGCAGTGGGCAATAAAGTTACCATTTTTACCTAAAGATGTCAAAGCCAGGGTACTGAGACAAGAAATTCACATCTCCTGTTATAATTCACACTTGTGTGATAATTTCACATATTGGGAGATGTAAGACTAACTTTTCATTTCATAAGCTTGGAAAAACTCAGGGATTTGCAGTGAATAATTCAAAAGCTGCTTTTGCACAGAAAAGCAGAGAGAAAGAATATGAATTGAAAACAATAAGGACTGTCTCTCCCTCTGTCTCATCATCTCAGACGATAGCACCCTGTGAGAAAGCATGTTGGGAAAATAAATAAATATTCTTTGTTCTTCCATGCAAGAAAAAACTTGTAATCGGTCCTTCATTTTGATCATTATATATTGACTGACAAGTGACATAGTTGCATGCTAAAGGGAGATAAACAATATTTATTGCAACTGACCAAGAAGGATTTAAAAAGAAGGAATGCAGATCTGAGGATATGTCATTTGACCTGAAACATTAACTCTGATTTCTCTCCACAGATGCTGCCAGACCTGCCGAGCTTTTCCAGCAATTTCTGTCTTTGTTTAAAAAAAAGAGAGCTGCATCATCTGTCCTTACCTTGTCATAATATTTAACCAAATTAACATTTAAGAAAAAGGCAACAATGCAATGGAAAGGGAGTGTAAAATTTAAATGTGGAGGAGGGTTCACTTCTAAAATACCAGGCACCTGAGCTCCCTCTCCCCGATAAATGCAAGCTTCAATTGGGTTATTAGGGCTTGGTTTCAACTAATATGTTTTAGGTTTTTGTTTTCTTTTCAATTTTAAGTGGTTACAAGTTTGTTACTGGAGCTAGAAAACATGAAATACTTAAAACTATTTACGCCTAAAATGTTTTAGGGTGTAATGTATCAGGGTATAATTTAGCTGACTCTGCTTTATAGGTTCTGCTATAGGGTGCAGGATATGTGATTTGTGCCTGTTGATTTATATATGTGAGCACATTATGAAATGAAATAGCCAAGACAGATAGGAAGTGGATCAAAGGGTGATCAGTTGCATCAAAGTTGACATTTGGTGTTGTGAAGGGGCTGTCTCACTTCTAGAGATGTTTCTCACATGAAGAGCTGTCACTCTGTAATGAATAACAATGACAGCAGGCCAGATCAGTACTACTGAGGTGGATGACGAGACAGGAGATTTTCCAACTCTCCATACTCCCTCAGAGAAACATCTTCTGAACATTGCTATCTCTGCTTTGTGGGTGGAAGTGCAGAGCGGAGTCAGGCACACTAACACCAGAGGTTAAGTGGAGTTGGCTAAGGGGAATAGATACATGGCAAGCTGAGCTGGTCGAAGTCCTAAAATAAATCAAAGAACTGTGGATACTGATGCTCTGAAACAAAAGCAGAAATTGCTCTAGAACCTCAGGCAGCATCTGTGGAGAGAAAGCAGCATGAACATTCGAGTCCAGTGACACTTGTTCAGAATAGTTCTGAGTTTCTCCAGCAATTTCTGCTATTGTTTCTGGTGGAAATTCTAGCTTGGTTCTCTGAGTTTTCATCCCAATTATGTTGTGAAATTGTAGATCTTCTAGCTCTCACCCCAGACAATCCCTCAAACACATTGACACTCCATAGCCATTTATATCATTCATGCTGTCATGCTTCACCCTATGTCCAATTATGGCCCATGCCAACTCATAATCCCAATTTTCATGGTACCATTTATCTCATCCCAATTCAACATGTATCCAATCCAGGCAAACCTCAGCAGCCATTTGGAGATGAAATAGTTCTTAGAACTTCATACAGATTTCACTAGACAGTGTTAATAATTTTAAAAACTCACATTCTTGAAACTCCATTGAAAGCATTTTCTTAAATCTTAGTATCTTGGAAAAAAAAACACACTTACCTTATGTCAAAGATTGGCTTTTAAAGCTGTCAATCAAACTGTGCACTTCGAGCTCCCTCCACGCTACTGTTCTAATTGTAACTTTGAAATTCAGACAAGCGATCACAGAGTCAATAGGGAAATGTTAACAAAGAACTTGAATCTACTAGAACAGATGCTACGACACCTGTCCAGTAAATAAAAGCCATGTGACATAGTTTAACTCTCACTGACACATGTATCGGTTTTTTTTTTGTATTTTTAAAGGGGTGGGAATTTAAATAACTTAAGATCATAACAGTTAAACAGAGCCTATCTGCCCTTCAGGCGAAGTTATATCAACTCCACAAATTTTGACTCCATTGTTTTTTTTGAAATCCTTGCAACAGCCAACATGAAATCTGTTTGTCCCTGTCTCTGTGCCAGAAAATCTGTGCTCAAGTCCCTCTGTTGAAGAAAACTCTTGAGACTCAGACCTTGCGAACTGATTAGTTTATTATACAATATATCATGGGCAATTCACTGTCCTATCTGAGGCTCGGTGTTATTCTGAAGTACATCAGGATACTACAGGATTATATAGAGAAAACAGCTCGGAGCTGATCGTTAATTACACAGTTTGGAATGCTTACAAGTTGGTACTAAATTAGATGTTAGTCATTAAGGTAAAAATTAAAGCACAATTATGCATTCCACAAGTGGACAGAACAAATGGTATCACCATTTGTTCTAGTTACACAGATTGCTAACACTAAGCAGAGATGTCCCTAATTAGCTGAATGACCATGAAGTGGCAAGAACTCTTGGAGGAAGTGGGACTAATTGACAAGTCTATGTCAGCTTGACTGGTTCTACAGCCTGCACTGATCATTCATCAAAGGGAGGAAACACTATCTTGACACCATAGGAAGATAAGGCCTACCTTTCACATTACCTCATAGCAAGGGATGCACAGCCAGCAACGTTCTGGGGACACAAAATGGTTTCTCAGCCAGATTAGGAAAATGGCTTCCAGGCAAACCTTGTTAACTTTTCCCCAACACCCTCCTTCCTGAGAATTGTGTCACAGCATTTCCAGACAAGTTGATTAAAATAAAGAGCCAGGTTCTTCCTCAACAACACCATTTTGATTTAATCCTTCTCCTTATTTGTACTTTGTTATTGTTTGACTACCCTGGAGGGCTATGTGGGTGTTAATTTGGTAGCAGATCCATTTTTTAAAAGAAAGCTTGGTTTTTGCCAAACATAGTTTAGAATTTTATTCCGTGGCAGGATCCCCAGTGGAAAGCTCTCTACACAGACGTCCTCCCAATTTCCATCTTGGACCTGGGCTGGAGGGTGCTGCTTGGTGCAGTTCCATATAATCATAGGTTAGTGTGATCACAATATTCCCACGACAACTGT
Source organism: Chiloscyllium plagiosum (assembly GCF_004010195.1). Taxonomy (NCBI): domain Eukaryota; kingdom Metazoa; phylum Chordata; class Chondrichthyes; order Orectolobiformes; family Hemiscylliidae; genus Chiloscyllium; species Chiloscyllium plagiosum. The sequence continues at coordinate 27,142,182 of NC_057740.1, read as the reverse complement.
TTATTATGGCGCAAAAATGGAAATTACTAGAAAGCTCAGCAGCATCTGCGGAGAGAAAGCAGAGTTAATGTTTCAAGTCCAGTGACCCTTCTTCAGTTTTGAGCAACCTACTTGTTTCTGTTCACTTTGAGTTGCTTCTGGACTTTCTTCAGACCTGTTGATCAAAGAGGGGCTCCAAGCAAGTTCACTGCCAGCTGATGGGAGCAATGTTAATGTGAATGCTCCAGATATGAGCTGAGGTAATTGAAGGACCATGGTTAAGGAATGAGAGTGCTTCTCCTACCATTTTGTTCATTATTGTAACATTGGGGATGTTCAGAGCCAAGTCCATCCATTTAGAAAAGTCTGTGAAACTCCCAGACAACTTAAACGAGGCAGATACCTGCTATTTTCCATAGGGAAAGGAGAGGAGAACGGTCTAGAGGGTTGAAACATGCAGCACAACTAAAATAATCTCACATAAAGAGACACTTCTACACACGGCTCTATAAACAATCGCATATCCGCTTATAACGTAGTGGACCAAGAACCACTTACGCAACACCCTGAAATATAATCTTAAATTGTATTTATTTAAATGCACCATGTAAATGAGTACCATAGTGTCTGCCTGTGGTATTGCCTCCTTGGTTCTCTCAAAAACATCCAAAACAAAATTATGCCACTGCACACCAAGCATAAGAAGCCAGGGGTCTGAGTTTATGATCTATATTTATCACCAGCCATTCTCTGTACAACTAATGGTGGTGTGATCTGGACACGCTCTCCATGTCTCACAATCTTGCATTTTCCTCTTTATGAGAGCCTCCCATTTTCAGCTGTGATGAACATTGCGCAGTATGACTAGGGAAGAATACTTGAAGTGGTTTCCTGCTGCCTTGCTCATACAGTCATAGAGCAAAGAAACAGGCCCTCCAGCCCACTATGTCTATGCTGACCAACAAGCATACTAATCCCATTTACCTTGGTCCACTACGTTATAAGCGGATATGCGATTGTTTATAGAGCCGTGTGTAGAAGTGTCTCTTTATGTGAGATTACTTTTGTTGTGCTGCATGTTTCCAACCCTCTAGACCATTTTCCTTGACATTGTAAGTACCCACCCAGATGCTTCTGAAATGTTGCCAGAGTACCTGCTTCCACCACCCTCTCAGGCAGCACGTTCCATATTTCTACCACCCTTTGGGTGAAAAGATTTTTTTCTTAGATTGCCTCGAAAACATTTGCTTCTGACCTTAAACTTATGCCCTGTAGTCTTAGGCATGTCAGTATATGTCTCTCATAATTGACCATACCTCAATCAGAAACCCCCTCAGTCTCCCTGTTCAAAGGAAAACAATTCCAACCAATCCAGTCTCTCCTCACAACTGAAACTTTTCAGTCAGCATCCTGGTGAATCTTCTCTACAATCTCTCCAGTGCAATCACATCCTTATGATTGTGTGGCAACTGAATGGCACATAGTATTCCATTTGTGTGCCTGACCGATGTTTTGTAAAATTATAACAAGACTTCTTCCTCCTATATTCTCTGCCCTGGCTAATGAAAACAAGCATCCCATATGCCTTCACTGTCCTGTCTACCTGTGGTGGCACCTTCAGGAATCATGGACTTGTACACCAAGGTGCCATTTTCCTCAATATTCCCAAGAGACCATTGTGTAAATCCTTCCTTCATTATTCCTCCCAAATTGCATTGTCACAGAGTATTTGGGATTAACTTGTACCTGCTATTACTCTGCACAATTTACCACCTGTAGCCTGGAGCCATCCTTTTCACCTATCAACAACATCCCCTTTTGAATCATCTGGAGCCTTACTAATTATACTTTCGACATCCACATCCAGGTTGTTAATGTACATAACAATGAACAAGGGTCCCAACACTGATTGCCTTTGCCCCCTATTTGTAAGCCAATTTTGCATCCACTTTGTCCACTTGTCTTGGAACCCATGGCCTCTTGCCTTTTGGGCCAGTGTTCCATGTGGGACCTTGTCAAAGGCCTTACTGAAGTTCATCGAAACCTCATCGACTGCAATACCCTCATCCATATAGTTAATCACCTCTACTAAAAAAGCTCAATTAAATTAGTCAGACAGGATCTGCCTCCAACAAATCCAGCTGACTAAGCCCTGATCAGTCCCTGCCCTTCCAAGTATTAAATAATCCTGCTCTTCAGAACTTTTTCCAATAATTTCCTTATCATTGACGTCAGACTAACTGGTCTGTAATTACATGACCTATCCCTGCTGTCTTTCTTAAACAAAGGAACCACATTAGCTATCCTCCAGTCATCTGGCGCTTTGCCTATTGCCAGTAAAGTATTAATAATATCCTCCACGGCCCCAGCAATCTCATCCCTTACCTCCCATAGTAGCCTGAGATATATCTCATCAGGCCCTGAGGATTTATGCATTTGTATGCCTGCTAAAGCATCTAATATCTCTTCTTTATTAATCATAATGCAATCATAATGCACCTTACCATCCCAAAAGACATCCCCAGCTACAATGAATTTCTCCTCTGTGAATACGGATGAGAAGTTTTAATTTAAGACCTCACCCACATCCCCTGGCTACACATGCAGCTTCTCCCTTTGATCTCTAATAGGACTCACTCATTCCTTGGTATTCCTGCTACTCTTAATATACTTACAAAAAACCTTGGGGTTTTCCTCAATCCCATTTACCAAAGATGTTGCGTGGCTCCTCTTTGCCCACCTCATTTAGTTTTTAAGCAACCACCTACGCTCCCAATTTTTTTGAAAGGCCTCCCCTGATTTTAAAGCACTGCACTTGACCTATGCTTCCTTCTTTTCCTTCTCGATTTCTCTTCATATCCAGAGTTCTCTGATTTGCTGCCACTGCCTTTCAGTCTTAGAGTAATGTGCTAGCCCTGAATTCTCACTGTACTACTTTTGAAAGACTCCCACTTGCCAAAAATAGACTTGCCTGCAAGTATTTGCTCCCAGTCTATGTTTGCTACATCCTTCTCCATTTCCAGAATGACTTACAGTTTTATAGTCACTATCCACAAAAATACACACCTGCTGAAACTTCAATTACTTATCTGACTTCATTCCTTAGGATTAGGTTTAGCACTGTGCCACCTTAAGTAGGACTCTTGATATATGCTGTGAAAAGCTCTCTGGATGCATTTTAAAAATTCCACGCATCTAATCATTTTGCACTGAAGCAATCCCTTAATGTTAGCAAAGTTGAAGTCCCCTACAATTATAACCCTGCTTCTCTAACACCTTCCTGAGATTTGTCTATACATTTGCCTCTTTATCTCTCTCTGACAGTTGGAAGGCCTATGATTTAATGTGAACACCATAACTGCTGCTCTTTAATTTCTAAGCTCAACCCAGAAGACTTCATTTCAAGACCTTTCTAGGACGTCCTCCCTCGTTAATGATGGTTTCCTTAAAAGGATCTCTTCTGAAAGATCACCCTTCATCTGCTATGAAATGTCATTGATTCTACTTCCCTGAGCACGAGACCATTACGTGAATTGTTGTGCTATGTTTTGCAGCAGATGTGCGATCTATCTTTAATAGACATGATGAAGATGTCATTTTCCATGTTATGGCATGTGACCTAATGGTCTAAAGGTCTCAGTTCGCATTTTACTGAGTCCTTTCTTGCAGCATGACATGTTCTAGGTAGCTTGTGACAGTATATCCGAATTTACATCCTTGTGACAGTTTACTTTTTCAAATTTCCCATTGTCTCTCAACTTAGCAAGACAATAAAGTGTGACCATCAACGAAAGAATCGCAGCTATTTCCAGTATATCCACCGTACCATTGTGGTTAGTATCCAACAACAGACTGCAATTCACTGACAAAACCATTCCAGGACGTGTAAAATAGGGAGTGAATCAGGCCACGTTATCATCTTAATCTGTCTACTCTAATTGTCTGGTGTGGTATGTGCCATCAAATCAATAATCATTAAGCTCAAGCAACAAACAAAGTTGTCACTTTGCATTGCTACATTTTCATATAATGCCAATGAAGCAGTGCTACCACTCCCAGCATAACTTATGATTGACGTGCAAGTATAAATGACCTTGCCTAGCAATCAATTGTCCAACCATTCTGAGCTGTAGGATACTTTTCTTTAACTACAAGGAAGAATGGAAGATATGCACAATCAAAGAGGAGGTGGAGAGCTACCACAACCAATGAATGGACACAGTGTGCGAGTCAGAAATTCAATCTCAAATACCTGGATATCGGTAAAAGTTTCTGTGTTAAGCAACCAGCATGGATCATATGAAATCATTACCATTCATAGTTCTACATTGTGAAGGGACAGACACCAGTTCACATCAATTGATGACGCAGCAATCATACATACAGAGGGTGAGGAAGAAAACTCCAATGACAATGGTTGTGAGTGACAGTAATCAGTGGCAAGATAACCAAATTGCAAACCAAGATCAACCAGGAATAACACAATATACCAAATAAATTACCAAATCGGGCCAAGTGTCCTGTCTTTATTATTAAATTAACAGCATGTGCCAGTTACAACAATGTATATCTGTTTGAGTTTATTTTCTTTGGAAAAAGGGGAATATTGCATTTGGTCTTGTAGCAAATATGTAATAAACCTTTAAAAGATATGTTCATGATGTTATCACTGTATCATGGAATGTTACCTAAGTTTATAAAGGTCTCAGTTTTCATCTTACTGAATCCTTTGCCGCATGACTTCTTGAGAGAAGTGTGATGCAATGCATCAAATTACTCAGTTGCAGCACAGACACGTAAGTGCCTGTGATTTTGATGTATATACATAGATGCCAGGAGCTATAATAGAAGCTTAGTGAATTCTTTAGAATTACGTGATCCACATCTCATTCATATGTTGTGGGCACTGATAAAAGATCATGTCAAACCACACCAATTATTCTCTTTAAAACAACTGCATTTTTAATGTACATGCTAAGGAACAAGAGAGCAGGAGGACAGCATTTTGCGCAGGCAGTAGTGAGTCGATTGTTTACCACAGGCTAGACAATCAAAAATAGTTTAATTCACTTTGACCTTCCCTTCTCGACACCTCACAGGTTGTTTTGATCCAATGTCTCAGTCATTGAGTAACCAGGCAAATATGCTGACTTGGTGTTCCTCCTTTCAGAGCAATACCTAACTCAGGTACTAACTATTAGCTGTATCCAGCAGCTCACTGTGTATCACTCTACATGGGTGTTTTGTTTTGCAGCCCATGGAGAAATCTACTTACTTTTGAATGTGAGGCTGCAAACTGCACCGTGATGAAATGTGTTAATACCACAAAGTTTGTGCAGCAAGCTTATTTTTATTTTGCAGTGATGCAAAACTGAAAGGTGTCAACCTTGGCTCCATAATAACAGTCTCGTATCTGAGACAGAATGTTGTGAGCTAAAAAACGGAAGGAAAGATTTGTAGTTTTACAACAGTTTTCACATCCTTAGGATGTCCCAATGTTTGTTCTGCAGCCAATGAAGTACTTTTGAACTATAATCAGTGTTGCCCCCATGATCAAACCCAATTTCTATTTGGGTTTTGTGGGCTGGGAGCCTATTGAAGATGTAACCTTTACATAGTCATGATTTGGAGGTGCCGGTGTTGGACTGGGGTGGACAAAGTTAAGAATCACACAACATCAGGTTATTGTCCAACAGGTTTATTTGGAAGTACTGGCTTTCGAAGCGCTGTTTCTTCATCAGGTGGATGTGAAAAGGACCATAAGACACTGAGTTTTAACGTTTATGTATGCTATATTCTAGTACAGGTTACATTTGATCCTGCGTAAGAACGAGGATGGAGCTTCTTGTGAGGTTTTTAATGGAATTTAGGATTAGGCTTATTGTCATATGTACTCACCTGAGTTCAGTGAAAAGGTTACAGGTTGCCACTTATGGTGCCATCCAGGTACAAAGTAGAAAAATAAAGAAAGAGGCTTAAAAAGTTGAACATGACAGTCCTAATTAGTAAAAAGTAGAAAAACAAAGAAACACTGTTAACAGTTCCACATCACAGTGCATTCTGGATTCACACCCCTCACAAGGGCTTGACTTGCACATCGTCACTGCTGTGTGCTGCCTGTTGTCGCTGGCTTGAAATCTGTTCCTCCTGCCACTGCCATCTTTGTCTGCCTCAGGCTCCCTGTTCCTCCTCTCACTGCTGGCCGTCTTGCGCTGCCTGTTCCTGCTCCCACTGCTGTCTCGGGATGACTGACATTGACATCAGGGACCTCTCTCACTGCCATATTGGACTCATCCTCCCCACACTGGCTTAATCTCCTCCGCACTGTAAATGCTCAAACCTGATATTAGGGAAGTAGATTAAAAGAAAAAAATAGTGAAGGAAGAAAAAAATATATAAATGGATGGAGGAGATGAGCTCCAAGCAGGAGCCCACACACTGCGCTGCTATTCCACCACCATCTCTGTTGCAATGGATTACACAAATCCGTTCAAGGGTCAACAAAGAGCAGTTTGGAGTCAGTCAGTCTTTTTGGTGAGAGGGAATCTGAGAAGGTAGCACCATGTTGCTAAAGTGCCCCTGTTAGCTGACCCCATGCAGTTGGAGCAAAGCATGGTCTGTGGACAGCAGGGTTCTGCTCAGAGCAGCTGGAGAGATGACAATGTGTCAATATAGGATGCTTAGATGCTGACTCATGAAGGCCAGTGGGATTGAAACTCAGAAGGAGGTTAGGTCAGCTGGAAAAGCAGACCAAGATGCCTGAGTTTGGGAGCTCACAGAAATACAGGAGCTGCATCAGCTCAGGGAAGCATGCTGTTTGATAAAGGCTGAAATTGTGACAGCGATTAAATACTTGTGAGCAGCCTCAGAAATCCTGGGAACGTGATCTTGGAAGAAGGAATTGAACTATGAGCAGAACATTGAATTGAACATGAGCAGATTTTGAGGCAGTTCAAATCAGCTGTTTTTAAGGAAAGGGGGCTGGATCTTTAAAATGGACATTGATATCCCTTGTGAAGGAAATTTGGTGTCAGTAACACCTGAACGGGTTACTGAGAAATCCATGTGATTTATCTGATATACTCTGTAGAATGATAAACTACAATTAGTCTGTGAACCCATATTTAACAAATTCTGGATGTTGGAGTTTAAGTTACATATAGATTTCTACAATAAAGTTTAATTTACTGGTTCATAATTGTGGAATCTTGTGGGCTTTGCTATCTTATTGGGATTACAAATGTCGTTTACTTTACATAACATCATTAGTGGTCGATAACCAAATCATAACATAAATTTAGCAGTCTTGTCCAGGATTGTACTGTAATTTAGCAATCTCATTTGGGATCAAAATATCCACTCTTGGAAGACCTATGACTGTAATCCAGACTTGCATTTCAAAGCAGTGTATATAGATCACAAGCAAGTTCTGGGATCTTGAGACACAAGAGGACAGGACGCTATGTTATTGCAAACTAATGAACATTTATATACCATCCAGAAAGAAAACCTAGTAAAATTTCCAAATATCACTTACTGATCTGAATTTTCTTCTTTAGCTCAAAATTAATGTCCAATATGATTGGTTCAAGTCATACTTTCCAAGTAAGAGTGTTTCTTGACTGGTCTTCCCTTAATCTATAGATGGTCCTTCTAACGTCACTTGAACCTTCCCTTTGATCCAAGTCTCTTATGATCAAGCATCATTCATGGCACATGCTAACTGGGAGCACAAAGCTATTGGTCCCAAGTACAAATGCAGCATTGAGGCTAGCTATCATGGCTATCAAGGTCACTCCCAACCTTTGGATGAATGGGAATAGATTCACACTTGATGGTATTGGGGAGGATTGACAAGTCAGCAGGACTGATGAAGAAAATTAAGTGTTTTTTTATGAATTCTTGATCAATCCCTTTATACAGAGGATCTCAGTTGTTGGACTTGGACAACACCACACTTCCCAATGTTGGACAATTCTGACTTTTCTGATTGCATGGGTAAGCAGATGAGCAATGCCTTTACATTCTAGTCTTGCTATTATAGGAAAGATGTTGTTTAACTTGAAAGACTTCAGAAAAGATTTATCTGGATGTTGCTGGGAGAGGAGGGTTTGAGTTTTAGGGAGAGGCTGAATAGGCTGGGACTTTTTTTCCCTGGGGCATTGGAAGCTGAAGTGTGATCTTATAGGGGTTTATAAAATCATGAGGTGCATGGATAGGGTAAATAACCAAGGTCCTTTTCCTCGGGTAGACGGCATAGGTTTTGGGTCAGATGGAAAACATTTAAAAGGGACCTGAGGGACAACGTTTTCACTCAGAGGGTGGTGCATGCATGGAATGAGCTGCCAGAGGAAGTGGTGGAGACTGGTACAATACAACATTTAGAAGGCATCTGGACGGGTATATGAATAGGAAGCATTTGGAGGGGATATGGGCCAAATGCTGGCAAATGGTGATAGATTGCTTTAGGATATCTGATCAGCATGGATGAGTTGAACTGAAGGGTCTGTTTCCATGCTGTATAACACTATAACTCTATGACTCAGTGGTACCTATAATGCACTTTCTCATGGAAGATAATTAATGTCTGTCAGCAGGGTCAAAACTGAAAGACCCTGGATGGTGGACTCCCAGACTAGCCATTAGGAATTTAATATGTGAGTGATGTATACTCATATGGTGGTCAAACTCCTTCCTAATCACTCTTGACTGTGTAAAGTTTGAAATAATTGTCTCTAAGTTTGTAAACTTGATTATAAATCTAAGGGCATAATCTTAAAGAGAGAAACCTGGAAATGCATAGCAGGTCTATCAGCAACAATAAGGAACAACAATTTAAAGTTTAACATGGGTTCAGTTCCAACAAAGAGAACACATGCAAAAAGGTTAAATCGGCTTTTCATTTTATAGACTCTGACAGACTATGTTCTTTCAACCTTTCTGTTCTTAAATTTGATAGGCTCAGCCTTGGCAGTGTTAATTCTCCACCAAAATAAGGGAGAGAAAGATTTATTTTAAAAGAAATTACCTAAAAAAGAAAGTCTAGGCTGAGAAACATTTTCTCGGTCATGTTCTCTTACAAATGAAAACAATAGCGTAAGCAAGTTATTTCCTGTGAGGTTTTTTTTATAAAGATCAAATGTTTCGTAGTCCTGTGGAATCAGGCCTTCTTTTCTGCTTGGCCATTTCAGTATCATGGGACTTCAAAATAAAAACCACATAATAGACTGGAAACTCTTGACGTAATAGTTTCATGTACAAAATTCTGCTTCACAGGGATAAAATTAGAAGTGCTCACTTTGTGGAAGAGAGTGTTCCAAGCAAGAGAAGCATTAAACTCAAGCAGTGTGCTTTTGGACTTGTTGGATTGATATTTCAGTCTGCTCACCTGGGTGTAAGCAAGGAGGGAGGATTGTATGTTTTCAAAGAGGTCACTCAACTTAAGTCTACCTTAGTTCAAGGAAGCAAAGTCAAGTTTGTTCCTTTATATCATGGAGATCTTCTCTGTTCGATTGTCCTCTCCAGGTGATTCTGCATGATCTAGGGAATGAACTGCAAAAGCTGCCCCAAGCAGTGTGAAGGTGCAGTTTTAACCACCTACATCCAAGTGGGAGGGACAATATGAGCATTAGCATCTCGTAGTGTTCCATTCCATACCTTCTTTTAATTGTAAAATTTAAATGTAGGTTTTAATGGCAGTTTATTAGATTGAGTTCTGCAGCCACCAAGAACAGTATTATTCAATCATTGGTTATGAATTATAATACTGTGCAAGTTTTCCATCCCTTGTACTGGATTCATTAATTGCTCCAGAAAAGCTCAGATGTGATATTCAAACCCAGGTTAAAATAAGTTTTGAAGACCTTACGAAGGGAAGTGAATGAGTAACATTGCAATTTGTAGAACTATTTATCACCAGCTCACTATAAATGTCCACACTTACAATGGCCTGAGAACACCACAACCAAAAAAGTGCTTTACAAATATCAATGTTATTGCCCTCACCTTGAAGTCAAATATTAGCTGTTTTGCTTATCAAGATAATGGAGTTCACTGCAGGTGAATTAAACTGTTTTGATTTCTTGGCATCAGCATTATAATCTAGAATGAATCGGTTGCAGAGTAAAGCACTTACTTTTAACTGTGATTTCAGAAAGCTCAACCTCACATTACTGTTGTGTTAACTGGCCAATTTTATGGCCTTTCTTCATGAGCTGGCATTTTATTACAAGTTTATGACAATTTGTGAGTGATATACTGTTGCAAAACAGTAGTTTTAAGACTGGACACTTTAAAATCAGTGAAGAGGAAAATTTCATTTCATGTGAGTCTATGGAATCTGAACCCAGAAATGAAAATGTGATGTTCCATACCAGATTACTTCATGGTTCCTTCTCCAAATTCTCAATATTTGCCCATGTATTTGAACGTGGTTCATGCCACTTCTCTCTCAATGTCTGAACCCTTCCAGCTAAACTTTAGTCCCGTGCTATAGAACTGAAATAACTCTAATTGAAGCCATAAATGACATTTTGTGTGGGCGTGACTGCAATGCATTACTGCACCTCATTCTCCTTGACCCTGTTACAATTTTGAACAACTTCATATGTCCATCATCACATGATTACCCCTTTTTGTTTGAGTCAGTTTTGACTCCATTGATAGCATTTGATTATGTATTCACATTTCACTTCAGAACTCTTCTACATTCTTTCTTCCTTTATCACTTTTACCTTTGTCTCTGAAGTTCAAACATCTTAAGCAATGGTCATTAGTGTTTACAACTCTCTTCTCCCCAGAGCTGTGGAGGCTGGGCCATTGGTTTCATTCAAGGTTGAGATGGACAGATCTTTGTTAATTGACAACAGACTCCAGTGTCACAGAGAGCAGGCAGGAAAATGCAGTTAAAACCACAGACTTGTTCTGATCTAACTGAATGATCAGGCTTGATTAGCCAAAAGGCCCACTCATGCTCTTATTTCTTATGATATTGCAACTGATTCATTTTCAAAAAAACAGCCATCATCTCCAGAATTCCCAAGGATCTGTCCTTGTCCACCTCCTCGTTTGTTTCCTATGCCATGTTGATATTGTCTGAAGATGTGGGTGTCGGCTTCCATGTGTTGCATGTGTGCTACCAAGCTCTACATCTATACATTCTTTCTCAAAGCCTCCATTGCTATTGTGTTGTTTTTCCAACACCCAATCTCTGATGAACCATCGCCTGTTCCAGCTTTATGTAGGGAAAATGGAAGCCATCATTTTCAGACGCTACCATTGCAAACTCCTACCTCTCCCATTGACTTCACCCCCTATCCCTGGCCACTATCTAAGACAAAATCAAGCTGTTCAGTTAAGACTGCTGCCTCACTGAGCCAGGAACCCAGGTTTGATTCCAGCCTCGGGCTGTGAGGAGTTTATACATTCTCTCCATGCCTGTGTGGGTTTCCTCTGGGTGCACTGGTTTCCTCCCACAATCCAAAAATGTGCAGATTAGATGAATTGTAAATGCTAAATTGGCCGTAGTGTTCAGAGATGTGTAGGTTAGGTGCATTAGTCAGGGGTCAATGTAGAGTGATAGGGTAGGGGAATGGGTCTGAGTGGGTTACTCATCGGAGGGTTGGTGTGGACTTGTTGGGCCAATGGGCCTGATTCCACACTGAAAGAAAAAAAGTCTGCCTTTATTCATCAATGCTTATTTTCAGTTGCCCAGTCTTCACATTTAGAGTTTGCATTTTGATTGAATCTCTCTGTGACCTTTTCATCCATATTCACAATCTCTTTTGACTCATGTACATTGCTTCTTTCCCCTCACTATTGTTCTTGGCCACACATCCATCCACAAAGGTCACTTCTCTACAAGGCCATCCCTAAATACTCCAACACGCTCACCACTTTAAAAATCCTCCTCATGACCAAGAATTTAATTATACCTGCAAACCTTGTTCAGTATTTGTTTTCCCTCATGCCTCTTTTTAGTTATTTCTCAACCTTGGGATGTATCTGTCTGCTAACGATGTTACACAAATGCAGATTATTGTTGTTGTACAGCTACCACTCAACTGGATGCTACCCAGGTGTGAACAATTATTTGATGCAATCGAACCCCAAATGTTCACCAGGATAATTTGCAGTCTTCTTGAATGCATGATTGTAAATTGGTGAACAGTTAAAAGTTTCTGATTCTCACTTATAGCAAAACTTCATAAACAAATGTAACTTACTAACTGACATTTTTAATACATTTCGATAGCCTAGCCTCTCTTCGGTATCATGGCCCAAAGCCCTTACATTCCAACTGATAATGGAAGGCGCAGACTGCTGAGGTTCTCATGCACATCTCAAACATACAACATTACTGGTATTTTCTGCTGTAAAATCTCATTTTTAATTATTAGCCAAAAGCCAGCAACACAAACAGAATATTTGCCTTTTGCTGCTGGAATTTTGAATGCCAGCGCTCACACAATTATTAAAATCTCCCAAGGAACACTTCAGGAAAAAAAATAAATTAACCTGTGGTCAGTTGGTAGGCGAGTGGAAGGCCTGAGAAAATTGTGGGTGGACTCAGATAAACATAGGAATAGTGAGATAAAATCTGAGCTGAAAAGGCAGTATGCTAAATTCATGATCTTCGCTGTAACTGTCTGAACCAGGACTTGCTCAGTTTACACACATTAATAGCAAGTTTGTTAACTCAAAATCATTTCAAGTAAAATAGTTACCATTTCCATATATTTCATATTTCAGTCACATTTGAGAGATTCATGGCTTCTGTCCCAACTATGGGTGCACACAATGAGGTTTTTGTTTTATTGACCATATTTAGCTGAGGACTCGTGTTTTCTTTTTGAAATCCAGCTAAAAAAAAACAAAGGAATGGAGCACATTGGGATTTTATAGCAAGATAAAAACTTCAATCCCCTTAGGAATGTAATAGCACAGCTTTTACTGTGAGGGAAATATTGCCCTGCCCTCATTTTTGTATGGAGTAGTGTGCCTGAAAGTGTGGTGTAATTCTAGACATTTCTGCAGTTGCATCATTTGCTCAATAAGAGTAACTCATGGTATCTTTCACCTACATGTGAAAATAACATTTTCACCTACATGTGAGAAATAACATTCTGAAGGCAGGCTTCACGTCCTTATCTTGCAATAGAAAAAGAAAATCGAATAAAAATGTATGTACTAGCTGATAACAATACAATATTTAATGAGTAAGTCAAGATCCAAATGTTTTGAATTGTGTTTTTATAATATGAAGACAAACTCTGAAACATTGAATATGATTGATTAAATGTAAAGACATCCAGAAGTTATAATGACATAGATTAGAATAGTGTTTGGCTGATTCCCTTATCATGCACCAATGGTCTTAGCGAGCTACTAAATAATCTGTGAAATGGTCAAATCTGTAAGTGCAAGAAAACAAATTAGTTTGAGACCTGATTCATGATGTCATCAAGTGAATACTTTGCCTGGAACAAAATAGCACATGGGGTATTTGGTCAGTGGTGGCTCACGTGGTAGCATGTTTGCCTCTGAGTCAGAAGGTTTCAAGTTTCACTTTTGGACTTGAGTACAAAAATTGAGTCTGAAGTTCAAGTGCAGTTTCGGTATTAAACTGAAACCTTTTCACCTTCTCAAATGGATATAAAAGATCCTAAGGCAACATGTCAAAGAAGGAAAGTGAGTTATATATTCTGGCCATATTCATCCCTCAAATAACAGCACAAAAAGCTGATTAACTGGTCATTATGATATTGCTGTGTCCAAATTGGCTGCCATGTTTTCTCAATTACAGCTGTGACTTCAAAATTGCTGCCCTGGCTGCAAAGCAATTGGGGATTTTTGAAGGATGTGAAAGGTACAATATAAAACATTGATTTATTTTACAGATTCCAAAGCTACTTACATAATGTCCCAGTAGGTCCTACTCATGTTGCTTGAATTCTCAGTGAGTTCACCAATTAGATCTATTTTAATTCACATCTGCATGAACTTTCATATTTTATCCCAATGTAATCAGATTATAATAATCAGGGTGGGAAAGCAATAATTGCTAGGCATCGAAAGTTAGCTTTTTTAACAGGTGCGGTGACATGGATTCAAAAATATATATTATAGCCTTATCATTGCATCTTAAACAATTTATTTTAATCTGTATATCATCATTAATAATATCAGTTTGCCCATAAACACATTTGAAACAGTCACTGTTTGAAACATAACAGCCAATTTTCAACCAGGTCTCAAATATAGACAGGAGAAAGTGAGGACTGCAGATGCTGGAGATTAGAGCTGAAAATGTGTTGCTGGAAAAGCGCAGCAGGTCAGGCAGCATCCATAGAGCAGGAGAATCGACGTTTCGGGCATGAGCCCTTCTTCAGGAATCTTTCCTGAAGAAGGGCTCATGCCCGAAACGTCGATTCTCCTGCTCCTTGGATGCTGCCTGACCAGCTGCGCTTTTCCAGCAACACATTTTCAGCTCAAATATAGACAATTGACAATGGTAAGACAACCTGCTTGTTGGCTATTGATTGGTAGACAAACATTAGGCAGGATGCCCAAACTCCTTGCTCTTCCATTAGTACTCAGGAATCTAGAATGAGGCTGGAAGATACAGGCTTTTGCCTCAGGAGCAGGTTTGCTACAGATGGAGCCGTAACACAATAGGAAAACTGCAAGAGAACATTTCTTTTAAATATTCTTGATTACAGCCTGGAAAAATTCTATAAATAATCCTGTGGAACTTGGTCGTGGTTCTTAACTGTTCTGCAGTTTATTAGTTTCTTTAGCATTAATTTGTAATAGTGGAATCAGCCAAACACATTCATGGCAGGGTGGTTCTAATTGAAGAGCAGGTAGTGATGAGGTACCTCTGACTGTGTTCTAGGCCATTTCAGAGCATTGTTCAAAGTCAACAAGGTGCCACTGTTTAAGAAGGGCGGTAAAGACAAGCCAGGGAACTATAGACCGGTGAGCCTGACCTCGGTGGTGGGCAAGTTGTTGGAGGGAATCCTGAGGGACAGGAGGTACATGTATTTGGAAAGGCAAGGACTGATTTGGGATAGTCAACATGGCTTTGCGCGTGGGAAATCATGTCTCACAAACTTTATTGAGT